>NW_027045427.1:0-165000 GCF_963576615.1 Watersipora subatra
TAGTATTCCCACAATAAGCTAATTAGCTCAATTGGAGCATTTCTAGCATGTTTGGTTGAAATTGGAAATGTACATTTTTCACTTTTGTCAGACAACTGCAATATTCTCACAATAAGCTAATTAGCTCAATTGGAGCATTTCTAGCATGTTTGGTTGAAATTGGAAATTTACATTTTTCACTTTTGTCAGACGTTTCTAATATTCTCACAATAAGCTAATTAGCTCAATTGGAGCATTTCTAGCACGTTTGGTTGAAATTGGAAATTTACATTTTTCACTTTTGTCAAACAATTGCAATATTCTCTCAATAAGCTAATTAGCTCAATTGGAGCATTTCTAGCATGTTTGGTTGAAATTGGAAATTTACATTTTTCACTTTTGTCAGACGTTTGTAATATTCTCACAATAAGCTAATTAGCTCAATTGGAGCATTTCTAGCATGTTTGGTTGAAGTTGGAATTTTACATTTTTCTTTTTTGTCAGACAATTGCATCATTCTCTCAATAAGCTAATTAGCTCAATTGGAGTATTTCTAGCATGTTTGGTTGAAATTGGAAATTTACCTTTTTCAGTTTTGTCAGACGTTTGTAATATTCTCACAATAAGCTAATTAGCTCAATTGGAGCATTTCTAGCATGTTTGGTTGAAATTGGAAATTTACATTTTTCAGTTTTGTCAGACGTTTGTAATATTCTCACAATAAGCTAATTAGCTCAATTGGAGCATTTCTAGCATGTTTGGTTGAAATTGGAAGTTTACATTTCTCACTTTTGTCAGACAAATGCAATATTCTCACAATAAGCTAATTAGCTCAATTGGAGCATTTTTAGCATGTTTGGTTGAAATTGGAAATTTACATTTTTCAGTGTTATCAGACGTTTGTAATATTCTCACAATAAGCTAATTAGCTCAATTGGAGCATTTCTAGCATGTTTGGTTGAAACTGGAAATTTACATTTTTCAGTTTTGTCAGACGTTTGTAATATTCTCACAATAAGCTAATTAGCTCAATTAGAGCATTTCTAGCATGTTTGGTTGAAATTGGAAATTTACCTTTTTCACTTTTGTCAGACAATTGCAATATTCTCACAATAAGCTAATTATCTCAATTGGAACATTTCTAGCATGTTTGGTTGCAATGACAATTGCAATAATCTCACAGTAAGCTAATTAGCTCAATTGGAGCAATTCTAGCATGTTTGGTTGAAATTGGAAATTTACATTTTTCACTTTTGTCAGACAGTTGCAATATTCTCACAATAAGCTAATTAGCTCAATTGGAGCATTTCTAGCATGTTTGGTTGAAATTGCAAATTTACATTTTTCACTTCTGTCAGACAATTGCAATATTCTCACAATAAGCTAATTAGCTCAATTGGATCATTTCTAGCATGTTTGGTTGAAATTGGAAATTTACATTTTTCAGTGTTGTCAGACGTTTGTAATATTCTCACAATAAGCTAATTAGCTAAATTATAGCATTTCTAGCATGTTTGGTTGAAATTGCATATTTACATTTTTCACTTCTGTCAGACAATTGCAATATTCTCACAATAAGCTAATTAGCTCAATTGGAGCTTTTCTAGCATGTTTGGTTGAAATTGGAAATTTACATTTTTCAATTTTGTTAGACGTTTGTAATATTCTCACAATAAGCTAATTAGCTCAATTGGAGCATTTCTAGCATGTTTGGTTGAAATTGGAAATTTACATTTTTCACTTTTGTCAGACAATTGCAATATTCTCACAATAAGCTAATTAGCTCAATTGGAGCATTTCTAGCATGTTTGGTTGAAATTGGAAATTTACATTTTTCAGTGTTGTCAGACGTTTGTAATATTCTCACAATAAGCTAATTAGCTAAATTATAGCATTTCTAGCATGTTTGGTTGAAATTGCAAATTTACATTTTTCACTTTTGTCAGACAATTGCAATATTCTCACAATAAGCTAATTAGCTCAATTGGAGCATTTCTAGCATGTTTGGTTGAAATTGGAAATTTACATTTTTCAATTTTGTTAGACGTTTGTAATATTCTCACAATAAGCTAATTAGCTCAATTGGAGCATTTCTAGCATGTTTGGTTGAAATTGGAAATTTACATTTTTCACTTTTGTCAGACAATTGCAATATTCTCACAATAAGCTAATTAGCTCAATTGGAGCATTTCTAGCATGTTTAGTTGAAATTGGAAATTTACATTTTTCAATTTTGTCAGACGTTTGTAATATTCTCACAATAAGCTAATTAGCTCAATTGGAGCATTTCTAGCATGTTTGGTTGAAATTGGAAATTTACATTTCTCACTTTTGTCAGACGTTTGTAATATTCTCACAATAAGCTAATTAGCTTAATTGGAGCATTTCTAGCACGTTTGGTTGAAATTGGAAATTTACATTTTTCAATTTTGTTAGACGTTTGTAATATTCTCACAATAAGCTAGTTAGCTCAATTGGAGCATTTCTAGCATGTTTGGTTGAAATTGGAAATTTACATTTTTCACTTTTGTCAGACAATTGCAATATTCTCACAATAAGCTAATTAGCTCAATTGGAGCATTTCTAGCATGTTTGGTTGAAATTGGAAATTTACATTTTTCACTTTTGTCAGACGTTTGTAATATTCTCACAATAAGCTAATTAGCTCAATTGGAGCATTTCTAGCCTGTTTGGTTAAAATTGGAAATTTACATTTTTCACTTTTGTCAAACAATTGCAATATTCTCTCAATAAGCTAATTAGCTCAATTGGAGCATTTCTAGCATGTTTGGTTGAAATTGGAAATTTACATTTTTCACTTTTGTCAAACAATTGCAATATTCTCTCAATAAGCTAATTAGCTCAATTGGAGCATTTCTAGCATGTTTGGTTGAAATTGGAAATTTACATTTTTCAGTTTTGTCAGACGTTTGTAATATTCTCACAATAAGCTAATTAGCTCAATTGGAGCATTTCTAGCACGTTTGGTTGAAATTGGAAATTTACATTTTTCACTTTTGTCAGACAATTGCAATATTCTCACAATAAGCTAATTAGCTCAATTGGAGCATTTCTAGCATCTTCGGTTGAAATTGGAAATTTACATTTTTCAGTGTTGTCAGACATTTGTAATATTCTCACAATAAGCTAATTAGCTCAATTGGAGCATTTCTAGCATGTTTGCTTGAAATTGGAAATTTACATTTTTCACTTTTGTCAGACAATTGCAATAATCTCACAGTAAGCTAATTAGCTCAATTGGAGCAATTCTAGCATGTTTGGTTGAAATTGGAAATTTACATTTTTCACTTTTGTCAGACAGTTGCAATATTCTCACAATAAGCTAATTAGCTCAATTGGAGCATTTCTAGCATGTTTGGTTGAAATTGGAAATTTACTTTTTTCACTTTTGTCAGACAATTGCAATATTCTCTCAATAAGCTAATTAGCTCATTTGGAGCATTTCTAGCATGTTTGGTTGAAATTAGAAATTTACATTTTTCAGTGTTGTCAGACGTTTGTAATATTCTCACAATAAGCTAATTAGCTCAATTGGAGCATTTCTAGCATGTTTGGTTGAAATTGCAAATTTACATTTTTCACTTCTGTCAGACAATTGCAATATTCTCACAATAAGCTAATTAGCTCAATTGGAGCATTTCTAGCATGTTTGGTTGAAATTGGAAATTTACATTTTTCAGTGTTGTCAGACGTTTGTAATATTCTCACAATAAGCTAATTAGCTAAATTATAGCATTTCTAGCATGTTTGGTTGAAATTGCAAATTTACATTTTTCACTTTTGTCAGACAATTGCAATATTCTCACAATAAGCTAATTAGCTCAATTGGAGCATTTCTAGCATGTTTGGTTGAAATTGGAAATTTACATTTTTCAATTTTGTTAGACGTTTGTAATATTCTCACAATAAGCTAATTAGCTCAATTGGAGCATTTCTAGCATGTTTGGTTGAAATTGGAAATTTACATTTTTCACTTTTGTCAGACAATTGCAATATTCTCACAATAAGCTAATTAGCTCAATTGGAGCATTTCTAGCATGTTTAGTTGAAATTGGAAATTTACATTTTTCACTTTTGTCAGACGTTTGTAATATTCTCACAATAAGCTAATTAGCTCAATTGGAGCATTTCTAGCATGTTTGGTTGAAATTGGAAATGTACATTTTTCACTTTTGTCAAACAATTGCAATATTCTCTCAATAAGCTAATTAGCTCAATTGGAGCATTTCTAGCATGTTTGGTTGAAATTGGAAATTTACATTTTTCACTTTTGTCAGACGTTTGTAATATTCTCACAATAAGCTAATTAGCTCAATTGGAGCATTTCTAGCACGTTTGGTTGAAATTGGAAATTTACATTTTTCACTTTTGTCAGACAATTGCAATATTCTCTCAATAAGCTAATTAGCTCAATTGGAGCATTTCTAGCATGTTTGGTTGAAATTGGAAATTTACTTTTTTCACTTTTGTCAGACAATTGCAATATTCTCACAATAAGCTAATTAGCTCAATTGGAACAATTCTCGCATGTTTGGTTGAAATTGGAAATTTACATTTTTCACTTTTGTCAGACAATTGCAATAATCTCACAGTAAGCTAATTAGCTCAATTGGAGCAATTCTAGCATGTTTGGTTGAAATTGGAAATTTACATTTTTCACTTTTGTCAGACAGTTGCAATATTCTCACAATAAGCTAATTAGCTCAATTGGAGCATTTCTAGCATGTTTGGTTGAAATTGGAAATTTACTTTTTTCACTTTTGTCAGACAATTGCAATATTCTCTCAATAAGCTAATTAGCTCATTTGGAGCATTTCTAGCATGTTTGGTTGAAATTAGAAATTTACATTTTTCAGTGTTGTCAGACGTTTGTAATATTCTCACAATAAGCTAATTAGCTCAATTGGAGCATTTTTAGCATGTTTGGTTGAAATTGGAAATTTACATTTTTCAGTTTTGTCAGACGTTTGTGAAATTCTTACAGTAGGCTTATTTGCGCAACTTGAGCATTTCTAGCATGTTTGGTTGAAATTGGAAATTTACTTTTTCACTTTTGTCAGACAATTCCAATATTCTCACAATAAGCTAATTAGCTCAATTGGAGCATTTCTAGCATGTTTGGTTGAAATTGGAAATTTACATTTTTCAGTGTTGTCAGACGTTTGTAATATTCTCACAATAAGCTAATTAGCTCAATTGGAGCATTTCTAGCATGTTTGGTTGAAATTGCAAATTTACATTTTTCACTTCTGTCAGACAATTGCAATATTCTCACAATAAGCTAATTAGCTCAATTGGAGCATTTCTAGCATGTTTGGTTGAAATTGGAAATTTACATTTTTCAGTGTTGTCAGACGTTTGTAATATTCTCACAATAAGCTAATTAGCTAAATTATAGCATTTCTAACATGTTTGGTTGAAATTGCAAATTTACATTTTTCACTTTTGTCAGACAATTGCAATATTCTCACAATAAGCTAATTAGCTCAATTGGAGCATTTCTAGCATGTTTGGTTGAAATTGGAAATTTACATTTTTCAATTTTGTTAGACGTTTGTAATATTCTCACAATAAGCTAATTAGCTCAATTGGAGCATTTCTAGCATGTTTGGTTGAAATTGGAAATTTACATTTTTCACTTTTGTCAGACAATTGCAATATTCTCACAATAAGCTAATTAGCTCAATTGGAGCATTTCTAGCATGTTTAGTTGAAATTGGAAATTTACATTTTTCACTTTTGTCAGACGTTTGTAATATTCTCACAATAAGCTAATTAGCTCAATTGGAGCATTTCTAGCATGTTTGGTTGAAATTGGAAATGTACATTTTTCACTTTTGTCAAACAATTGCAATATTCTCTCAATAAGCTAATTAGCTCAATTGGAGCATTTCTAGCATGTTTGGTTGAAATTGGAAATTTACATTTTTCACTTTTGTCAGACGTTTGTAATATTCTCACAATAAGCTAATTAGCTCAATTGGAGCATTTCTAGCACGTTTGGTTGAAATTGGAAATTTACATTTTTCACTTTTGTCAGACAATTGCAATATTCTCACAATAAGCTAATTAGCTCAATTTGAGCATTTCTAGCATCTTCGGTTGAAATTGGAAATTTACATTTTTCAGTGTTGTCAGACATTTGTAATATTCTCACAATAAGCTAATTAGCTCAATTGGAGCATTTCTAGCACGTTTGGTTGAAATTGGAAATTTACATTTTTCACTTTTGTCAGACAATTGCAATATTCTCACAATAAGCTAATTAGCTCAATTTGAGCATTTCTAGCATCTTCGGTTGAAATTGGAAATTTACATTTTTCAGTGTTGTCAGACATTTGTAATATTCTCACAATAAGCTAATTAGCTCAATTGGAGCATTTCTAGCATGTTTGGTTGAAATTGGAAATTTACATTTTTCACTTTTGTCAGACAATTGCAATAATCTCACAGTAAGCTAATTAGCTCAATTGGAGCAATTCTAGCATGTTTGGTTGAAATTGGAAATTTACATTTTTCACTTTTGTCAGACAGTTGCAATATTCTCACAATAAGCTAATTAGCTCAATTGGAGCATTTCTAGCATGTTTGGTTGAAATTGGAAATTTACTTTTTTCACTTTTGTCAGACAATTGCAATATTCTCTCAATAAGCTAATTAGCTCATTTGGAGCATTTCTAGCATGTTTGGTTGAAATTAGAAATTTACATTTTTCAGTGTTGTCAGACGTTTGTAATATTCTCACAATAAGCTAATTAGCTCAATTGGAGCATTTTTAGCATGTTTGGTTGAAATTGGAAATTTACATTTTTCAGTTTTGTCAGACGTTTGTGAAATTCTTACAGTAGGCTTATTTGCGCAACTTGAGCATTTCTAGCATGTTTGGTTGAAATTGGAAATTTACTTTTTCACTTTTGTCAGACAATTCCAATATTCTCACAATAAGCTAATTAGCTCAATTGGAGCATTTCTAGCATGTTTGGTTGAAATTGGAAATTTACATTTTTCAGTGTTGTCAGACGTTTGTAATATTCTCACAATAAGCTAATTAGCTCAATTGGAGCATTTCTAGCATGTTTGGTTGAAATTGCAAATTTACATTTTTCACTTCTGTCAGACAATTGCAATATTCTCACAATAAGCTAATTAGCTCAATTGGAGCATTTCTAGCATGTTTGGTTGAAATTGGAAATTTACATTTTTCAGTGTTGTCAGACGTTTGTAATATTCTCACAATAAGCTAATTAGCTAAATTATAGCATTTCTAGCATGTTTGGTTGAAATTGCAAATTTACATTTTTCACTTTTGTCAGACAATTGCAATATTCTCACAATAAGCTAATTAGCTCAATTGGAGCATTTCTAGCATGTTTGGTTGAAATTGGAAATTTACATTTTTCAATTTTGTTAGACGTTTGTAATATTCTCACAATAAGCTAATTAGCTCAATTGGAGCATTTCTAGCATGTTTGGTTGAAATTGGAAATTTACATTTTTCACTTTTGTCAGACAATTGCAATATTCTCACAATAAGCTAATTAGCTCAATTGGAGCATTTCTAGCATGTTTAGTTGAAATTGCAAATTTACATTTTTCACTTTTGTCAGACGTTTGTAATATTCTCACAATAAGCTAATTAGCTCAATTGGAGCATTTCTAGCATGTTTGGTTGAAATTGGAAATGTACATTTTTCACTTTTGTCAAACAATTGCAATATTCTCTCAATAAGCTAATTAGCTCAATTGGAGCATTTCTAGCATGTTTGGTTGAAATTGGAAATTTACATTTTTCACTTTTGTCAGACGTTTGTAATATTCTCACAATAAGCTAATTAGCTCAATTGGAGCATTTCTAGCACGTTTGGTTGAAATTGGAAATTTACATTTTTCACTTTTGTCAGACAATTGCAATATTCTCACAATAAGCTAATTAGCTCAATTTGAGCATTTCTAGCATCTTCGGTTGAAATTGGAAATTTACATTTTTCAGTGTTGTCAGACATTTGTAATATTCTCACAATAAGCTAATTAGCTCAATTGGAGCATTTCTAGCATGTTTGGTTGAAATTGGAAATTTACATTTTTCACTTTTGTCAGACAATTGCAATAATCTCACAGTAAGCTAATTAGCTCAATTGGAGCAATTCTAGCATGTTTGGTTGAAATTGGAAATTTACATTTTTCACTTTTGTCAGACAGTTGCAATATTCTCACAATAAGCTAATTAGCTCAATTGGAGCATTTCTAGCATGTTTGGTTGAAATTGGAAATTTACTTTTTTCTCTTTTGTCAGACAATTGCAATATTCTCTCAATAAGCTAATTAGCTCATTTGGAGCATTTCTAGCATGTTTGGTTGAAATTAGAAATTTACATTTTTCAGTGTTGTCAGACGTTTGTAATATTCTCACAATAAGCTAATTAGCTCAATTGGAGCATTTTTAGCATGTTTGGTTGAAATTGGAAATTTACATTTTTCAGTTTTGTCAGACGTTTGTGAAATTCTTACAGTAGGCTTATTTGCGCAACTTGAGCATTTCTAGCATGTTTGGTTGAAATTGGAAATTTACTTTTTCACTTTTGTCAGACAATTCCAATATTCTCTCAATAAGCTAATTAGCTCATTTGGAGCATTTCTAGCATGTTTGGTTGAAATTAGAAATTTACATTTTTCAGTGTTGTCAGACGTTTGTAATATTCTCACAATAAGCTAATTAGCTCAATTGGAGCATTTTTAGCATGTTTGGTTGAAATTGGAAATTTACATTTTTCAGTTTTGTCAGACGTTTGTGAAATTCTTACAGTAGGCTTATTTGCGCAACTTGAGCATTTCTAGCATGTTTGGTTGAAATTGGAAATTTACTTTTTCACTTTTGTCAGACAATTCCAATATTCTCACAATAAGCTAATTAGCTCAATTGGAGCATTTCTAGCATGTTTGGTTGAAATTGGAAATTTACATTTTTCAGTGTTGTCAGACGTTTGTAATATTCTCACAATAAGCTAATTAGCTCAATTGGAGCATTTTTAGCATGTTTGGTTGAAATTGGAAATTTACATTTTTCAGTTTTGTCAGACGTTTGTGAAATTCTTACAGTAGGCTTATTTGCGCAACTTGAGCATTTCTAGCATGTTTGGTTGAAATTGGAAATTTACTTTTTTCTCTTTTGTCAGACAATTGCAATATTCTCTCAATAAGCTAATTAGCTCATTTGGAGCATTTCTAGCATGTTTGGTTGAAATTAGAAATTTACATTTTTCAGTGTTGTCAGACGTTTGTAATATTCTCACAATAAGCTAATTAGCTCAATTGGAGCATTTTTAGCATGTTTGGTTGAAATTGGAAATTTACATTTTTCAGTTTTGTCAGACGTTTGTGAAATTCTTACAGTAGGCTTATTTGCGCAACTTGAGCATTTCTAGCATGTTTGGTTGAAATTGGAAATTTACTTTTTCACTTTTGTCAGACAATTCCAATATTCTCTCAATAAGCTAATTAGCTCATTTGGAGCATTTCTAGCATGTTTGGTTGAAATTAGAAATTTACATTTTTCAGTGTTGTCAGACGTTTGTAATATTCTCACAATAAGCTAATTAGCTCAATTGGAGCATTTTTAGCATGTTTGGTTGAAATTGGAAATTTACATTTTTCAGTTTTGTCAGACGTTTGTGAAATTCTTACAGTAGGCTTATTTGCGCAACTTGAGCATTTCTAGCATGTTTGGTTGAAATTGGAAATTTACTTTTTCACTTTTGTCAGACAATTCCAATATTCTCACAATAAGCTAATTAGCTCAATTGGAGCATTTCTAGCATGTTTGGTTGAAATTGGAAATTTACATTTTTCAGTGTTGTCAGACGTTTGTAATATTCTCACAATAAGCTAATTAGCTCAATTGGAGCATTTCTAGCATGTTTGGTTGAAATTGCAAATTTACATTTTTCACTTCTGTCAGACAATTGCAATATTCTCACAATAAGCTAATTAGCTCAATTGGAGCATTTCTAGCATGTTTGGTTGAAATTGGAAATTTACATTTTTCAGTGTTGTCAGACGTTTGTAATATTCTCACAATAAGCTAATTAGCTAAATTATAGCATTTCTAGCATGTTTGGTTGAAATTGCAAATTTACATTTTTCACTTTTGTCAGACAATTGCAATATTCTCACAATAAGCTAATTAGCTCAATTGGAGCATTTCTAGCATGTTTGGTTGAAATTGGAAATTTACATTTTTCAATTTTGTTAGACGTTTGTAATATTCTCACAATAAGCTAATTAGCTCAATTGGAGCATTTCTAGCATGTTTGGTTGAAATTGGAAATTTACATTTTTCACTTTTGTCAGACAATTGCAATATTCTCACAATAAGCTAATTAGCTCAATTGGAGCATTTCTAGCATGTTTAGTTGAAATTGGAAATTTACATTTTTCACTTTTGTCAGACGTTTGTAATATTCTCACAATAAGCTAATTAGCTCAATTGGAGCATTTCTAGCATGTTTGGTTGAAATTGGAAATGTACATTTTTCACTTTTGTCAAACAATTGCAATATTCTCTCAATAAGCTAATTAGCTCAATTGGAGCATTTCTAGCATGTTTGGTTGAAATTGGAAATTTACATTTTTCACTTTTGTCAGACGTTTGTAATATTCTCACAATAAGCTAATTAGCTCAATTGGAGCATTTCTAGCACGTTTGGTTGAAATTGGAAATTTACATTTTTCACTTTTGTCAGACAATTGCAATATTCTCACAATAAGCTAATTAGCTCAATTTGAGCATTTCTAGCATCTTCGGTTGAAATTGGAAATTTACATTTTTCAGTGTTGTCAGACATTTGTAATATTCTCACAATAAGCTAATTAGCTCAATTGGAGCATTTCTAGCACGTTTGGTTGAAATTGGAAATTTACATTTTTCACTTTTGTCAGACAATTGCAATATTCTCACAATAAGCTAATTAGCTCAATTTGAGCATTTCTAGCATCTTCGGTTGAAATTGGAAATTTACATTTTTCAGTGTTGTCAGACATTTGTAATATTCTCACAATAAGCTAATTAGCTCAATTGGAGCATTTCTAGCATGTTTGGTTGAAATTGGAAATTTACATTTTTCACTTTTGTCAGACAATTGCAATAATCTCACAGTAAGCTAATTAGCTCAATTGGAGCAATTCTAGCATGTTTGGTTGAAATTGGAAATTTACATTTTTCACTTTTGTCAGACAGTTGCAATATTCTCACAATAAGCTAATTAGCTCAATTGGAGCATTTCTAGCATGTTTGGTTGAAATTGGAAATTTACTTTTTTCACTTTTGTCAGACAATTGCAATATTCTCTCAATAAGCTAATTAGCTCATTTGGAGCATTTCTAGCATGTTTGGTTGAAATTAGAAATTTACATTTTTCAGTGTTGTCAGACGTTTGTAATATTCTCACAATAAGCTAATTAGCTCAATTGGAGCATTTTTAGCATGTTTGGTTGAAATTGGAAATTTACATTTTTCAGTTTTGTCAGACGTTTGTGAAATTCTTACAGTAGGCTTATTTGCGCAACTTGAGCATTTCTAGCATGTTTGGTTGAAATTGGAAATTTACTTTTTCACTTTTGTCAGACAATTCCAATATTCTCACAATAAGCTAATTAGCTCAATTGGAGCATTTCTAGCATGTTTGGTTGAAATTGGAAATTTACATTTTTCAGTGTTGTCAGACGTTTGTAATATTCTCACAATAAGCTAATTAGCTCAATTGGAGCATTTCTAGCATGTTTGGTTGAAATTGCAAATTTACATTTTTCACTTCTGTCAGACAATTGCAATATTCTCACAATAAGCTAATTAGCTCAATTGGAGCATTTCTAGCATGTTTGGTTGAAATTGGAAATTTACATTTTTCAGTGTTGTCAGACGTTTGTAATATTCTCACAATAAGCTAATTAGCTAAATTATAGCATTTCTAGCATGTTTGGTTGAAATTGCAAATTTACATTTTTCACTTTTGTCAGACAATTGCAATATTCTCACAATAAGCTAATTAGCTCAATTGGAGCATTTCTAGCATGTTTGGTTGAAATTGGAAATTTACATTTTTCAATTTTGTTAGACGTTTGTAATATTCTCACAATAAGCTAATTAGCTCAATTGGAGCATTTCTAGCATGTTTGGTTGAAATTGGAAATTTACATTTTTCACTTTTGTCAGACAATTGCAATATTCTCACAATAAGCTAATTAGCTCAATTGGAGCATTTCTAGCATGTTTAGTTGAAATTGGAAATTTACATTTTTCACTTTTGTCAGACGTTTGTAATATTCTCACAATAAGCTAATTAGCTCAATTGGAGCATTTCTAGCATGTTTGGTTGAAATTGGAAATGTACATTTTTCACTTTTGTCAAACAATTGCAATATTCTCTCAATAAGCTAATTAGCTCAATTGGAGCATTTCTAGCATGTTTGGTTGAAATTGGAAATTTACATTTTTCACTTTTGTCAGACGTTTGTAATATTCTCACAATAAGCTAATTAGCTCAATTGGAGCATTTCTAGCATGTTTGGTTGAAATTGGAAATTTACATTTTTCACTTTTGTCAGACAATTGCAATATTCTCACAATAAGCTAATTAGCTCAATTTGAGCATTTCTAGCATCTTCGGTTGAAATTGGAAATTTACATTTTTCAGTGTTGTCAGACATTTGTAATATTCTCACAATAAGCTAATTAGCTCAATTGGAGCATTTCTAGCATGTTTGGTTGAAATTGGAAATTTACATTTTTCACTTTTGTCAGACAATTGCAATAATCTCACAGTAAGCTAATTAGCTCAATTGGAGCAATTCTAGCATGTTTGGTTGAAATTGGAAATTTACATTTTTCACTTTTGTCAGACAGTTGCAATATTCTCACAATAAGCTAATTAGCTCAATTGGAGCATTTCTAGCATGTTTGGTTGAAATTGGAAATTTACTTTTTTCTCTTTTGTCAGACAATTGCAATATTCTCTCAATAAGCTAATTAGCTCATTTGGAGCATTTCTAGCATGTTTGGTTGAAATTAGAAATTTACATTTTTCAGTGTTGTCAGACGTTTGTAATATTCTCACAATAAGCTAATTAGCTCAATTGGAGCATTTTTAGCATGTTTGGTTGAAATTGGAAATTTACATTTTTCAGTTTTGTCAGACGTTTGTGAAATTCTTACAGTAGGCTTATTTGCGCAACTTGAGCATTTCTAGCATGTTTGGTTGAAATTGGAAATTTACTTTTTCACTTTTGTCAGACAATTCCAATATTCTCACAATAAGCTAATTAGCTCAATTGGAGCATTTCTAGCATGTTTGGTTGAAATTGGAAATTTACATTTTTCAGTGTTGTCAGACGTTTGTAATATTCTCACAATAAGCTAATTAGCTCGATTGGAGCATTTCTAGCATGTTTGGTTGAAATTGCAAATTTACATTTTTCACTTCTGTCAGACAATTGCAATATTCTCACAATAAGCTAATTAGCTCAATTGGAGCATTTCTAGCATGTTTGGTTGAAATTGGAAATTTACATTTTTCAGTGTTGTCAGACGTTTGTAATATTCTCACAATAAGCTAATTAGCTAAATTATAGCATTTCTAGCATGTTTGGTTGAAATTGCAAATTTACATTTTTCACTTTTGTCAGACAATTGCAATATTCTCACAATAAGCTAATTAGCTCAATTGGAGCATTTCTAGCATGTTTGGTTGAAATTGGAAATTTACATTTTTCAATTTTGTTAGACGTTTGTAATATTCTCACAATAAGCTAATTAGCTCAATTGGAGCATTTCTAGCATGTTTGGTTGAAATTGGAAATGTACATTTTTCAATTTTGTCAAACAATTGCAATATTCTCTCAATAAGCTAATTAGCTCAATTGGAGCATTTCTAGCATGTTTGGTTGAAATTGGAAATTTACATTTTTCACTTTTGTCAGACGTTTGTAATATTCTCACAATAAGCTAATTAGCTCAATTGGAGCATTTCTAGCACGTTTGGTTGAAATTGGAAATTTACATTTTTCACTTTTGTCAGACAATTGCAATATTCTCTCAATAAGCTAATTAGCTCAATTGGAGCATTTCTAGCATGTTTGGTTGAAATTGGAAATTTACATTTTTCACTTTTGTCAGACAGTTGCAATATTCTCACAATAAGCTAATTAGCTCAATTGGAGCATTTCTAGCATGTTTGGTTGAAATTGGAAATTTACTTTTTTCACTTTTGTCAGACAATTGCAATATTCTCTCAATAAGCTAATTAGCTCAATTGGAGCATTTCTAGCATGTTTGGTTGAAATTAGAAATTTACATTTTTCAGTGTTGTCAGACGTTTGTAATATTCTCACAATAAGCTAATTAGCTCAATTGGAGCATTTTTAGCATTTTTGGTTGAAATTGGAAATTTACATTTTTCAGTTTTGTCAGACGTTTGTAAAATTCTTACAGTAGGCTTATTTGCGCAATTTGAGCATTTCTAGCATGTTTGGTTGAAATTGGAAATATACTTTTTTCACTTTTGTCAGACAATTGCAATATTCTCACAATAAGCTAATTAGCTCAATTGGTGCAATTCTAGCATGTTTGGTTGAAATTGGAAATTTACATTTTTCACTTTTGTCAGACAGTTGCAATATTCTCACAATAAGCTAATTAGCTCAATTGGAGCATTTCTAGCATGTTTGGTTGAAATTGGAAATTTACTTTTTTCACTTTTGTCAGACAATTGCAATATTCTCTCAATAAGCTAATTAGCTCATTTGGAGCATTTCTAGCATGTTTGGTTGAAATTAGAAATTTACATTTTTCAGTGTTGTCAGACGTTTGTAATATTCTCACAATAAGCTAATTAGCTCAATTGGAGCATTTTTAGCATGTTTGGTTGAAATTGGAAATTTACATTTTTCAGTTTTGTCAGACGTTTGTAAAATTCTTACAGTAGGCTTATTTGCGCAATTTGAGCATTTCTAGCATGTTTGGTTGAAATTGGAAATCTACTTTTTTCACTTTTGTCAGACAATTGCAATATTCTCACAATAAGCTAATTAGCTAAATTGGAGCATTTCTAGCATGTTTGGTTGAAATTGGAAATTTACATTTTTCAGTGTTGTCAGACGTTTGTAATATTCTCACAATAAGCTAATTAGCTAAATTATAGCATTTCTAGCATGTTTGGTTGAAATTACAAATTTACATTTTTCACTTTTGTCAGACAATTGCAATATTCTCACAATAAGCTAATTAGCTCAATTGGAGCATTTCTAGCATGTTTGGTTGAAATTGGAAATTTACATTTTTCAATTTTGTTAGACGTTTGTAATATTCTCACAATAAGCTAATTAGCTCAATTGGAGCATTTCTAGCACGTTTGGTTGAAATTGGAAATTTACATTTTTCACTTTTGTCAGACAATTGCAATATTCTCACAATAAGCTAATTAGCTCAATTGGAGCATTTCTAGCACGTTTGGTTGAAATTGGAAATTTACATTTTTCAGTGTTGTCAGACGTTTGTAATATTCTCATAATAAGCTAATTAGCTCAATTGGAGCATTTTTAGCATTTTTGGTTGAAATTGGAAATTTACATTTTTCAGTTTTGTCAGACGTTTGTAAAATTCTTACAGTAGGCTTATTTGCGCAATTTGAGCATTTCTAGCATGTTTGGTTAAAATTGGAAATTTACATTTTTCACTTTTGTCAAACAATTGCAATATTCTCACAATAAGCTAATTAGCTCAATTGGAGCATTTTTAGCATTTTTGGTTGAAATTGGAAATTTACATTTTTCAGTTTTGTCAGACGTTTGTAAAATTCTTACAGTAGGCTTATTTGCGCAATTTGAGCATTTCTAGCATGTTTGGTTAAAATTGGAAATTTACATTTTTCACTTTTGTCAAACAATTGCAATATTCTCTCAATAAGCTAATTAGCTCAATTGGAGCATTTCTAGCATGTTTGGTTGAAATTGGAAATTTACATTTTTCACTTTTGTCAGACGTTTGTAATATTCTCACAATAAGCTAATTAGCTCAATTGGAGCATTTCTAGCACGTTTGGTTGAAATTGGAAATTTACATTTTTCAATTTTGTTAGACATTTGTAATATTCTCACAATAAGCTAATTAGCTCAATTGGAGCATTTCTAGCATGTTTGGTTGAAATTGGAAATTTACATTTTTCACTTTTGTCAGACAATTGCAATATTCTCACAATAAGCTAATTAGCTCAATTGGAGCATTTCTAGCATGTTTGGTTGAAATTGGAAATTTACATTTTTCACTTTTGTCAGACGTTTGTAATATTCTCACAATAAGCTAATTAGCTCAATTGGAGCATTTCTAGCACGTTTGGTTGAAATTGGAAATTTACATTTTTCAATTTTGTTAGACGTTTGTAATATTCTCACAATAAGCTAGTTAGCTCAATTGGAGCATTTCTAGCATGTTTGGTTGAAATTGGAAATTTACATTTTTCACTTTTGTCAGACGTTTGTAATATTCTCACAATAAGCTAATTAGCTCAATTGGAGCATTTCTAGCCTGTTTGGTTCAAATTGGAAATTTACATTTTTCACTTTTGTCAAACAATTGCAATATTCTCTCAATAAGCTAATTAGCTCAATTGGAGCATTTCTAGCATGTTTGGTTGAAATTGGAAATTTACATTTTTCACTTTTGTCAAACAATTGCAATATTCTCTCAATAAGCTAATTAGCTCAATTGGAGCATTTCTAGCATGTTTGGTTGAAATTGGAAATTTACATTTTTCACTTTTGTCAGACGTTTGTAATATTCTCACAATAAGCTAATTAGCTCAATTGGAGCATTTCTAGCACGTTTGGTTGAAATTGGAAATTTACATTTTTCACTTTTGTCAGACAATTGCAATATTCTCACAATAAGCTAATTAGCTCAATTGGAGCATTTCTAGCATCTTCGGTTGAAATTGGAAATTTACATTTTTCAGTGTTGTCAGACATTTGTAATATTCTCACAATAAGCTAATTAGCTCAATTGGAGCATTTCTAGCATGTTTGGTTGAAATTGGAAATTTACATTTTTCACTTTTGTCAGACAATTGCAATAATCTCACAGTAAGCTAATTAGCTCAATTGGAGCAATTCTAGCATGTTTGGTTGAAATTGGAAATTTACATTTTTCACTTTTGTCAGACAGTTGCAATATTCTCACAATAAGCTAATTAGCTCAATTGGAGCATTTCTAGCATGTTTGGTTGAAATTGGAAATTTACTTTTTTCACTTTTGTCAGACAATTGCAATATTCTCTCAATAAGCTAATTAGCTCATTTGGAGCATTTCTAGCATGTTTGGTTGAAATTAGAAATTTACATTTTTCAGTGTTGTCAGACAATTGCAATATTCTCACAATAAGCTAATTAGCTCAATTGGAGCATTTCTAGCATGTTTGGTTGAAATTAGAAATTTACATTTTTCAGTGTTGTCAGACAATTGCAATATTCTCACAATAAGCTAATTAGCTCAATTGGAGCATTTCTAGCATGTTTGGTTGAAATTGGAAGTTTACATTTTTCACTTTTGTCAAACAATTGCAATATTCTCACATTAAGCTAATTAGCTCAATTGGAGCATTTTTAGCATTTTTGGTTGAAATTGGAAATTTACATTTTTCAGTTTTGTCAGACGTTTGTAAAATTCTTACAGTAGGCTTTTTTGCGCAATTTGAGCATTTCTAGCATGTTTGGTTAAAATTGGAAATTTACATTTTTCACTTTTGTCAAACAATTGCAATATTCTCACAATAAGCTAATTAGCTCAATTGGAGCATTTCTAGCATCTTCGGTTGAAATTGGAAATTTACATTTTTCAGTGTTGTCAGACATTTGTAATATTCTCACAATAAGCTAATTAGCTCAATTGGAGCATTTCTAGCATGTTTGGTTGAAATTGGAAATTTACATTTTTCACTTTTGTCAGACAATTGCAATAATCTCACAGTAAGCTAATTAGCTCAATTGGAGCAATTCTAGCATGTTTGGTTGAAATTGGAAATTTACATTTTTCACTTTTGTCAGACAGTTGCAATATTCTCACAATAAGCTAATTAGCTCAATTGGAGCATTTCTAGCATGTTTGGTTGAAATTGGAAATTTACTTTTTTCACTTTTGTCAGACAATTGCAATATTCTGTCAATAAGCTAATTAGCTCATTTGGAGCATTTCTAGCATGTTTGGTTGAAATTAGAAATTTACATTTTTCAGTGTTGTCAGACGTTTGTAATATTCTCACAATAAGCTAATTAGCTAAATTGGAGCATTTTTAGCATGTTTGGTTGAAATTGGAAATTTACATTTTTCAGTTTTGTCAGACGTTTGTGAAATTCTTACAGTAGGCTTATTTGCGCAATTTGAGCATTTCTAGCATGTTTGGTTGAAATTGGAAATTTACTTTTTTCACTTTTGTCAGACAATTGCAATATTCTCTCAATAAGCTAATTAGCTCATTTGGAGCATTTCTAGCATGTTTGGTTGAAATTAGAAATTTACATTTTTCAGTGTTGTCAGACAATTGCAATATTCTCACAATAAGCTAATTAGCTCAATTGGAGCATTTCTAGCATGTTTGGTTGAAATTGGAAATTCACATTTTTCAGTGTTGTCAGACGTTTGTAATATTCTCACAATAAGCTAATTAGCTCAATTGGAGCATTTCTAGCATGTTTGGTTGAAATTGCAAATTTACATTTTTCACTTCTGTCAGACAATTGCAATATTCTCACAATAAGCTAATTAGCTCAATTGGAGCATTTCTAGCATGTTTGGTTGAAATTGGAAATTTACATTTTTCAGTGTTGTCAGACGTTTGTAATATTCTCACAATAAGCTAATTAGCTAAATTATAGCATTTCTAGCATGTTTGGTTGAAATTGCAAATTTACATTTTTCACTTTTGTCAGACAATTGCAATATTCTCACAATAAGCTAATTAGCTCAATTGGAGCATTTCTAGCATGTTTGGTTGAAATTGGAAATTTACATTTTTCAATTTTGTTAGACGTTTGTAATATTCTCACAATAAGCTAATTAGCTCAATTGGAGCATTTCTAGCATGTTTGGTTGAAATTGGAAATTTACATTTTTCACTTTTGTCAGACAATTGCAATATTCTCACAATAAGCTAATTAGCTCAATTGGAGCATTTCTAGCATTTTTGGTTGAAATTGGAAATTTACATTTTTCAGTTTTGTCAGACGTTCGTAAAATTCTTACAGTAGGCTTATTTGCGCAATTTGAGCATTTCTAGCATGTTTGGTTAAAATTGGAAATTTACATTTTTCACTTTTGTCAAACAATTGCAATATTCTCTCAATAAGCTAATTAGCTCAATTGGAGCATTTCTAGCATGTTTGGTTGAAATTGGAAGTTTACATTTTTCACTTTTGTCAAACAATTGCAATATTCTCACATTAAGCTAATTAGCTCAATTGGAGCATTTTTAGCATTTTTGGTTGAAATTGGAAATTTACATTTTTCAGTTTTGTCAGACGTTTGTAAAATTCTTACAGTAGGCTTTTTTGCGCAATTTGAGCATTTCTAGCATGTTTGGTTAAAATTGGAAATTTACATTTTTCACTTTTGTCAAACAATTGCAATATTCTCACAATAAGCTAATTAGCTCAATTGGAGCATTTCTAGCATCTTCGGTTGAAATTGGAAATTTACATTTTTCAGTGTTGTCAGACATTTGTAATATTCTCACAATAAGCTAATTAGCTCAATTGGAGCATTTCTAGCATGTTTGGTTGAAATTGGAAATTTACATTTTTCACTTTTGTCAGACAATTGCAATAATCTCACAGTAAGCTAATTAGCTCAATTGGAGCAATTCTAGCATGTTTGGTTGAAATTGGAAATTTACATTTTTCACTTTTGTCAGACAGTTGCAATATTCTCACAATAAGCTAATTAGCTCAATTGGAGCATTTCTAGCATGTTTGGTTGAAATTGGAAATTTACTTTTTTCACTTTTGTCAGACAATTGCAATATTCTGTCAATAAGCTAATTAGCTCATTTGGAGCATTTCTAGCATGTTTGGTTGAAATTAGAAATTTACATTTTTCAGTGTTGTCAGACGTTTGTAATATTCTCACAATAAGCTAATTAGCTAAATTGGAGCATTTTTAGCATGTTTGGTTGAAATTGGAAATTTACATTTTTCAGTTTTGTCAGACGTTTGTGAAATTCTTACAGTAGGCTTATTTGCGCAATTTGAGCATTTCTAGCATGTTTGGTTGAAATTGGAAATTTACTTTTTTCACTTTTGTCAGACAATTGCAATATTCTCTCAATAAGCTAATTAGCTCATTTGGAGCATTTCTAGCATGTTTGGTTGAAATTAGAAATTTACATTTTTCAGTGTTGTCAGACAATTGCAATATTCTCACAATAAGCTAATTAGCTCAATTGGAGCATTTCTAGCATGTTTGGTTGAAATTGGAAATTTACATTTTTCAGTGTTGTCAGACGTTTGTAATATTCTCACAATAAGCTAATTAGCTCAATTGGAGCATTTCTAGCATGTTTGGTTGAAATTGCAAATTTACATTTTTCACTTCTGTCAGACAATTGCAATATTCTCACAATAAGCTAATTAGCTCAATTGGAGCATTTCTAGCATGTTTGGTTGAAATTGGAAATTTACAATTTTCAGTGTTGTCAGACGTTTGTAATATTCTCACAATAAGCTAATTAGCTAAATTATAGCATTTCTAGCATGTTTGGTTGAAATTGCAAATTTACATTTTTCACTTTTGTCAGACAATTGCAATATTCTCACAATAAGCTAATTAGCTCAATTGGAGCATTTCTAGCATGTTTGGTTGAAATTGGAAATTTACATTTTTCAATTTTGTTAGACGTTTGTAATATTCTCACAATAAGCTAATTAGCTCAATTGGAGCATTTCTAGCATGTTTGGTTGAAATTGGAAATTTACATTTTTCACTTTTGTCAGACAATTGCAATATTCTCACAATAAGCTAATTAGCTCAATTGGAGCATTTCTAGCATTTTTGGTTGAAATTGGAAATTTACATTTTTCAGTTTTGTCAGACGTTTGTAAAATTCTTACAGTAGGCTTATTTGCGCAATTTGAGCATTTCTAGCATGTTTGGTTAAAATTGGAAATTTACATTTTTCACTTTTGTCAAACAATTGCAATATTCTCTCAATAAGCTAATTAGCTCAATTGGAGCATTTCTAGCATGTTTGGTTGAAATTGGAAATTTACATTTTTCACTTTTGTCAAACAATTGCAATATTCTCACATTAAGCTAATTAGCTCAATTGGAGCATTTTTAGCATTTTTGGTTGAAATTGGAAATTTACATTTTTCAGTTTTGTCAGACGTTTGTAAAATTCTTACAGTAGGCTTATTTGCGCAATTTGAGCATTTCTAGCATGTTTGGTTAAAATTGGAAATTTACATTTTTCACTTTTGTCAGACAATTGCAATATTCTCACAATAAGCTAATTAGCTCAATTGGAGCATTTCTAGCATGTTTGGTTGAAATTGGAAATTTACATTTTTCACTTTTGTCAGACGTTTGTAATATTCTCACAATAAGCTAATTAGCTCAATTGGAGCATTTCTAGCCTGTTTGGTTAAAATTGGAAATTTACATTTTTCACTTTTGTCAAACAATTGCAATAGTCTCTCAATAAGCTAATTAGCTCAATTGGAGCATTTCTAGCATGTTTGGTTGAAATTGGAAATTTACATTTTTCACTTTTGTCAAACAATTGCAATATTCTCTCAATAAGCTAATTAGCTCAATTGGAGCATTTCTAGCATGTTTGGTTGAAATTGGAAATTTACATTTTTCACTTTTGTCAGACGTTTGTAATATTCTCACAATAAGCTAATTAGCTCAATTGGAGCATTTCTAGCACGTTTGGTTGAAATTGGAAATTTACATTTTTCACTTTTGTCAGACAATTGCAATATTCTCACAATAAGCTAATTAGCTCAATTGGAGCATTTCTAGCATCTTCGGTTGAAATTGGAAATTTACATTTTTCAGTGTTGTCAGACATTTGTAATATTCTCACAATAAGCTAATTAGCTCAATTGGAGCATTTCTAGCATGTTTGGTTGAAATTGGAAATTTACATTTTTCACTTTTGTCAAACAATTGCAATATTCTCTCAATAAGCTAATTAGCTCAATTGGAGCATTTCTAGCATGTTTGGTTGAAATTGGAAATTTACATTTTTCACTTTTGTCAGACGTTTGTAATATTCTCACAATAAGCTAATTAGCTCAATTGGAGCATTTCTAGCACGTTTGGTTGAAATTGGAAATTTACATTTTTCACTTTTGTCAGACAATTGCAATATTCTCACAATAAGCTAATTAGCTCAATTTGAGCATTTCTAGCATCTTCGGTTGAAATTGGAAATTTACATTTTTCAGTGTTGTCAGACATTTGTAATATTCTCACAATAAGCTAATTAGCTCAATTGGAGCATTTCTAGCACGTTTGGTTGAAATTGGAAATTTACATTTTTCACTTTTGTCAGACAATTGCAATATTCTCACAATAAGCTAATTAGCTCAATTTGAGCATTTCTAGCATCTTCGGTTGAAATTGGAAATTTACATTTTTCAGTGTTGTCAGACATTTGTAATATTCTCACAATAAGCTAATTAGCTCAATTGGAGCATTTCTAGCATGTTTGGTTGAAATTGGAAATTTACATTTTTCACTTTTGTCAGACAATTGCAATAATCTCACAGTAAGCTAATTAGCTCAATTGGAGCAATTCTAGCATGTTTGGTTGAAATTGGAAATTTACATTTTTCACTTTTGTCAGACAGTTGCAATATTCTCACAATAAGCTAATTAGCTCAATTGGAGCATTTCTAGCATGTTTGGTTGAAATTGGAAATTTACTTTTTTCACTTTTGTCAGACAATTGCAATATTCTCTCAATAAGCTAATTAGCTCATTTGGAGCATTTCTAGCATGTTTGGTTGAAATTAGAAATTTACATTTTTCAGTGTTGTCAGACGTTTGTAATATTCTCACAATAAGCTAATTAGCTCAATTGGAGCATTTTTAGCATGTTTGGTTGAAATTGGAAATTTACATTTTTCAGTTTTGTCAGACGTTTGTGAAATTCTTACAGTAGGCTTATTTGCGCAACTTGAGCATTTCTAGCATGTTTGGTTGAAATTGGAAATTTACTTTTTCACTTTTGTCAGACAATTCCAATATTCTCACAATAAGCTAATTAGCTCAATTGGAGCATTTCTAGCATGTTTGGTTGAAATTGGAAATTTACATTTTTCAGTGTTGTCAGACGTTTGTAATATTCTCACAATAAGCTAATTAGCTCAATTGGAGCATTTCTAGCATGTTTGGTTGAAATTGCAAATTTACATTTTTCACTTCTGTCAGACAATTGCAATATTCTCACAATAAGCTAATTAGCTCAATTGGAGCATTTCTAGCATGTTTGGTTGAAATTGGAAATTTACATTTTTCAGTGTTGTCAGACGTTTGTAATATTCTCACAATAAGCTAATTAGCTAAATTATAGCATTTCTAGCATGTTTGGTTGAAATTGCAAATTTACATTTTTCACTTTTGTCAGACAATTGCAATATTCTCACAATAAGCTAATTAGCTCAATTAGAGCATTTCTAGCATGTTTGGTTGAAATTGGAAATTTACATTTTTCAATTTTGTTAGACGTTTGTAATATTCTCACAATAAGCTAATTAGCTCAATTGGAGCATTTCTAGCATGTTTGGTTGAAATTGGAAATTTACATTTTTCACTTTTGTCAGACAATTGCAATATTCTCACAATAAGCTAATTAGCTCAATTGGAGCATTTCTAGCATGTTTAGTTGAAATTGGAAATTTACATTTTTCACTTTTGTCAGACGTTTGTAATATTCTCACAATAAGCTAATTAGCTCAATTGGAGCATTTCTAGCATGTTTGGTTGAAATTGGAAATGTACATTTTTCACTTTTGTCAAACAATTGCAATATTCTCTCAATAAGCTAATTAGCTCAATTGGAGCATTTCTAGCATGTTTGGTTGAAATTGGAAATTTACATTTTTCACTTTTGTCAGACGTTTGTAATATTCTCACAATAAGCTAATTAGCTCAATTGGAGCATTTCTAGCACGTTTGGTTGAAATTGGAAATTTACATTTTTCACTTTTGTCAGACAATTGCAATATTCTCACAATAAGCTAATTAGCTCAATTTGAGCATTTCTAGCATCTTCGGTTGAAATTGGAAATTTACATTTTTCAGTGTTGTCAGACATTTGTAATATTCTCACAATAAGCTAATTAGCTCAATTGGAGCATTTCTAGCATGTTTGGTTGAAATTGGAAATTTACATTTTTCACTTTTGTCAGACAATTGCAATAATCTCACAGTAAGCTAATTAGCTCAATTGGAGCAATTCTAGCATGTTTGGTTGAAATTGGAAATTTACATTTTTCACTTTTGTCAGACAGTTGCAATATTCTCACAATAAGCTAATTAGCTCAATTGGAGCATTTCTAGCATGTTTGGTTGAAATTGGAAATTTACTTTTTTCTCTTTTGTCAGACAATTGCAATATTCTCTCAATAAGCTAATTAGCTCATTTGGAGCATTTCTAGCATGTTTGGTTGAAATTAGAAATTTACATTTTTCAGTGTTGTCAGACGTTTGTAATATTCTCACAATAAGCTAATTAGCTCAATTGGAGCATTTTTAGCATGTTTGGTTGAAATTGGAAATTTACATTTTTCAGTTTTGTCAGACGTTTGTGAAATTCTTACAGTAGGCTTATTTGCGCAACTTGAGCATTTCTAGCATGTTTGGTTGAAATTGGAAATTTACTTTTTCACTTTTGTCAGACAATTCCAATATTCTCACAATAAGCTAATTAGCTCAATTGGAGCATTTCTAGCATGTTTGGTTGAAATTGGAAATTTACATTTTTCAGTGTTGTCAGACGTTTGTAATATTCTCACAATAAGCTAATTAGCTCGATTGGAGCATTTCTAGCATGTTTGGTTGAAATTGCAAATTTACATTTTTCACTTCTGTCAGACAATTGCAATATTCTCACAATAAGCTAATTAGCTCAATTGGAGCATTTCTAGCATGTTTGGTTGAAATTGGAAATTTACATTTTTCAGTGTTGTCAGACGTTTGTAATATTCTCACAATAAGCTAATTAGCTAAATTATAGCATTTCTAGCATGTTTGGTTGAAATTGCAAATTTACATTTTTCACTTTTGTCAGACAATTGCAATATTCTCACAATAAGCTAATTAGCTCAATTGGAGCATTTCTAGCATGTTTGGTTGAAATTGGAAATTTACATTTTTCAATTTTGTTAGACGTTTGTAATATTCTCACAATAAGCTAATTAGCTCAATTGGAGCATTTCTAGCATGTTTGGTTGAAATTGGAAATGTACATTTTTCAATTTTGTCAAACAATTGCAATATTCTCTCAATAAGCTAATTAGCTCAATTGGAGCATTTCTAGCATGTTTGGTTGAAATTGGAAATTTACATTTTTCACTTTTGTCAGACGTTTGTAATATTCTCACAATAAGCTAATTAGCTCAATTGGAGCATTTCTAGCACGTTTGGTTGAAATTGGAAATTTACATTTTTCACTTTTGTCAGACAATTGCAATATTCTCTCAATAAGCTAATTAGCTCAATTGGAGCATTTCTAGCATGTTTGGTTGAAATTGGAAATTTACATTTTTCACTTTTGTCAGACAGTTGCAATATTCTCACAATAAGCTAATTAGCTCAATTGGAGCATTTCTAGCATGTTTGGTTGAAATTGGAAATTTACTTTTTTCACTTTTGTCAGACAATTGCAATATTCTCTCAATAAGCTAATTAGCTCAATTGGAGCATTTCTAGCATGTTTGGTTGAAATTAGAAATTTACATTTTTCAGTGTTGTCAGACGTTTGTAATATTCTCACAATAAGCTAATTAGCTCAATTGGAGCATTTTTAGCATTTTTGGTTGAAATTGGAAATTTACATTTTTCAGTTTTGTCAGACGTTTGTAAAATTCTTACAGTAGGCTTATTTGCGCAATTTGAGCATTTCTAGCATGTTTGGTTGAAATTGGAAATATACTTTTTTCACTTTTGTCAGACAATTGCAATATTCTCACAATAAGCTAATTAGCTCAATTGGAGCAATTCTAGCATGTTTGGTTGAAATTGGAAATTTACATTTTTCACTTTTGTCAGACAGTTGCAATATTCTCACAATAAGCTAATTAGCTCAATTGGAGCATTTCTAGCATGTTTGGTTGAAATTGGAAATTTACTTTTTTCACTTTTGTCAGACAATTGCAATATTCTCTCAATAAGCTAATTAGCTCATTTGGAGCATTTCTAGCATGTTTGGTTGAAATTAGAAATTTACATTTTTCAGTGTTGTCAGACGTTTGTAATATTCTCACAATAAGCTAATTAGCTCAATTGGAGCATTTTTAGCATGTTTGGTTGAAATTGGAAATTTACATTTTTCAGTTTTGTCAGACGTTTGTAAAATTCTTACAGTAGGCTTATTTGCGCAATTTGAGCATTTCTAGCATGTTTGGTTGAAATTGGAAATCTACTTTTTTCACTTTTGTCAGACAATTGCAATATTCTCACAATAAGCTAATTAGCTAAATTGGAGCATTTCTAGCATGTTTGGTTGAAATTGGAAATTTACATTTTTCAGTGTTGTCAGACGTTTGTAATATTCTCACAATAAGCTAATTAGCTAAATTATAGCATTTCTAGCATGTTTGGTTGAAATTACAAATTTACATTTTTCACTTTTGTCAGACAATTGCAATATTCTCACAATAAGCTAATTAGCTCAATTGGAGCATTTCTAGCATGTTTGGTTGAAATTGGAAATTTACATTTTTCAATTTTGTTAGACGTTTGTAATATTCTCACAATAAGCTAATTAGCTCAATTGGAGCATTTCTAGCACGTTTGGTTGAAATTGGAAATTTACATTTTTCACTTTTGTCAGACAATTGCAATATTCTCACAATAAGCTAATTAGCTCAATTGGAGCATTTCTAGCACGTTTGGTTGAAATTGGAAATTTACATTTTTCAGTGTTGTCAGACGTTTGTAATATTCTCATAATAAGCTAATTAGCTCAATTGGAGCATTTTTAGCATTTTTGGTTGAAATTGGAAATTTACATTTTTCAGTTTTGTCAGACGTTTGTAAAATTCTTACAGTAGGCTTATTTGCGCAATTTGAGCATTTCTAGCATGTTTGGTTAAAATTGGAAATTTACATTTTTCACTTTTGTCAAACAATTGCAATATTCTCACAATAAGCTAATTAGCTCAATTGGAGCATTTTTAGCATTTTTGGTTGAAATTGGAAATTTACATTTTTCAGTTTTGTCAGACGTTTGTAAAATTCTTACAGTAGGCTTATTTGCGCAATTTGAGCATTTCTAGCATGTTTGGTTAAAATTGGAAATTTACATTTTTCACTTTTGTCAAACAATTGCAATATTCTCTCAATAAGCTAATTAGCTCAATTGGAGCATTTCTAGCATGTTTGGTTGAAATTGGAAATTTACATTTTTCACTTTTGTCAGACGTTTGTAATATTCTCACAATAAGCTAATTAGCTCAATTGGAGCATTTCTAGCACGTTTGGTTGAAATTGGAAATTTACATTTTTCAATTTTGTTAGACATTTGTAATATTCTCACAATAAGCTAATTAGCTCAATTGGAGCATTTCTAGCATGTTTGGTTGAAATTGGAAATTTACATTTTTCACTTTTGTCAGACAATTGCAATATTCTCACAATAAGCTAATTAGCTCAATTGGAGCATTTCTAGCATGTTTGGTTGAAATTGGAAATTTACATTTTTCACTTTTGTCAGACGTTTGTAATATTCTCACAATAAGCTAATTAGCTCAATTGGAGCATTTCTAGCACGTTTGGTTGAAATTGGAAATTTACATTTTTCAATTTTGTTAGACGTTTGTAATATTCTCACAATAAGCTAGTTAGCTCAATTGGAGCATTTCTAGCATGTTTGGTTGAAATTGGAAATTTACATTTTTCACTTTTGTCAGACGTTTGTAATATTCTCACAATAAGCTAATTAGCTCAATTGGAGCATTTCTAGCCTGTTTGGTTCAAATTGGAAATTTACATTTTTCACTTTTGTCAAACAATTGCAATATTCTCTCAATAAGCTAATTAGCTCAATTGGAGCATTTCTAGCATGTTTGGTTGAAATTGGAAATTTACATTTTTCACTTTTGTCAAACAATTGCAATATTCTCTCAATAAGCTAATTAGCTCAATTGGAGCATTTCTAGCATGTTTGGTTGAAATTGGAAATTTACATTTTTCACTTTTGTCAGACGTTTGTAATATTCTCACAATAAGCTAATTAGCTCAATTGGAGCATTTCTAGCACGTTTGGTTGAAATTGGAAATTTACATTTTTCACTTTTGTCAGACAATTGCAATATTCTCACAATAAGCTAATTAGCTCAATTGGAGCATTTCTAGCATCTTCGGTTGAAATTGGAAATTTACATTTTTCAGTGTTGTCAGACATTTGTAATATTCTCACAATAAGCTAATTAGCTCAATTGGAGCATTTCTAGCATGTTTGGTTGAAATTGGAAATTTACATTTTTCACTTTTGTCAGACAATTGCAATAATCTCACAGTAAGCTAATTAGCTCAATTGGAGCAATTCTAGCATGTTTGGTTGAAATTGGAAATTTACATTTTTCACTTTTGTCAGACAGTTGCAATATTCTCACAATAAGCTAATTAGCTCAATTGGAGCATTTCTAGCATGTTTGGTTGAAATTGGAAATTTACTTTTTTCACTTTTGTCAGACAATTGCAATATTCTGTCAATAAGCTAATTAGCTCATTTGGAGCATTTCTAGCATGTTTGGTTGAAATTAGAAATTTACATTTTTCAGTGTTGTCAGACGTTTGTAATATTCTCACAATAAGCTAATTAGCTAAATTGGAGCATTTTTAGCATGTTTGGTTGAAATTGGAAATTTACATTTTTCAGTTTTGTCAGACGTTTGTGAAATTCTTACAGTAGGCTTATTTGCGCAATTTGAGCATTTCTAGCATGTTTGGTTGAAATTGGAAATTTACTTTTTTCACTTTTGTCAGACAATTGCAATATTCTCTCAATAAGCTAATTAGCTCATTTGGAGCATTTCTAGCATGTTTGGTTGAAATTAGAAATTTACATTTTTCAGTGTTGTCAGACAATTGCAATATTCTCACAATAAGCTAATTAGCTCAATTGGAGCATTTCTAGCATGTTTGGTTGAAATTGGAAATTCACATTTTTCAGTGTTGTCAGACGTTTGTAATATTCTCACAATAAGCTAATTAGCTCAATTGGAGCATTTCTAGCATGTTTGGTTGAAATTGCAAATTTACATTTTTCACTTCTGTCAGACAATTGCAATATTCTCACAATAAGCTAATTAGCTCAATTGGAGCATTTCTAGCATGTTTGGTTGAAATTGGAAATTTACATTTTTCAGTGTTGTCAGACGTTTGTAATATTCTCACAATAAGCTAATTAGCTTAATTATAGCATTTCTAGCATGTTTGGTTGAAATTGCAAATTTACATTTTTCACTTTTGTCAGACAATTGCAATATTCTCACAATAAGCTAATTAGCTCAATTGGAGCATTTCTAGCATGTTTGGTTGAAATTGGAAATTTACATTTTTCAATTTTGTTAGACGTTTGTAATATTCTCACAATAAGCTAATTAGCTCAATTGGAGCATTTCTAGCATGTTTGGTTGAAATTGGAAATTTACATTTTTCACTTTTGTCAGACAATTGCAATATTCTCACAATAAGCTAATTAGCTCAATTGGAGCATTTCTAGCATTTTTGGTTGAAATTGGAAATTTACATTTTTCAGTTTTGTCAGACGTTTGTAAAATTCTTACAGTAGGCTTATTTGCGCAATTTGAGCATTTCTAGCATGTTTGGTTAAAATTGGAAATTTACATTTTTCACTTTTGTCAAACAATTGCAATATTCTCTCAATAAGCTAATTAGCTCAATTGGAGCATTTCTAGCATGTTTGGTTGAAATTGGAAGTTTACATTTTTCACTTTTGTCAAACAATTGCAATATTCTCACATTAAGCTAATTAGCTCAATTGGAGCATTTTTAGCATTTTTGGTTGAAATTGGAAATTTACATTTTTCAGTTTTGTCAGACGTTTGTAAAATTCTTACAGTAGGCTTTTTTGCGCAATTTGAGCATTTCTAGCATGTTTGGTTAAAATTGGAAATTTACATTTTTCACTTTTGTCAAACAATTGCAATATTCTCACAATAAGCTAATTAGCTCAATTGGAGCATTTCTAGCATCTTCGGTTGAAATTGGAAATTTACATTTTTCAGTGTTGTCAGACATTTGTAATATTCTCACAATAAGCTAATTAGCTCAATTGGAGCATTTCTAGCATGTTTGGTTGAAATTGGAAATTTACATTTTTCACTTTTGTCAGACAATTGCAATAATCTCACAGTAAGCTAATTAGCTCAATTGGAGCAATTCTAGCATGTTTGGTTGAAATTGGAAATTTACATTTTTCACTTTTGTCAGACAGTTGCAATATTCTCACAATAAGCTAATTAGCTCAATTGGAGCATTTCTAGCATGTTTGGTTGAAATTGGAAATTTACTTTTTTCACTTTTGTCAGACAATTGCAATATTCTGTCAATAAGCTAATTAGCTCATTTGGAGCATTTCTAGCATGTTTGGTTGAAATTAGAAATTTACATTTTTCAGTGTTGTCAGACGTTTGTAATATTCTCACAATAAGCTAATTAGCTAAATTGGAGCATTTTTAGCATGTTTGGTTGAAATTGGAAATTTACATTTTTCAGTTTTGTCAGACGTTTGTGAAATTCTTACAGTAGGCTTATTTGCGCAATTTGAGCATTTCTAGCATGTTTGGTTGAAATTGGAAATTTACTTTTTTCACTTTTGTCAGACAATTGCAATATTCTCTCAATAAGCTAATTAGCTCATTTGGAGCATTTCTAGCATGTTTGGTTGAAATTAGAAATTTACATTTTTCAGTGTTGTCAGACAATTGCAATATTCTCACAATAAGCTAATTAGCTCAATTGGAGCATTTCTAGCATGTTTGGTTGAAATTGGAAATTTACATTTTTCAGTGTTGTCAGACGTTTGTAATATTCTCACAATAAGCTAATTAGCTCAATTGGAGCATTTCTAGCATGTTTGGTTGAAATTGCAAATTTACATTTTTCACTTTTGTCAGACAATTGCAATATTCTCACAATAAGCTAATTAGCTCAATTGGAGCATTTCTAGCATGTTTGGTTGAAATTGGAAATTTACATTTTTCAATTTTGTTAGACGTTTGTAATATTCTCACAATAAGCTAATTAGCTCAATTGGAGCATTTCTAGCATGTTTGGTTGAAATTGGAAATTTACATTTTTCACTTTTGTCAGACAATTGCAATATTCTCACAATAAGCTAATTAGCTCAATTGGAGCATTTCTAGCATTTTTGGTTGAAATTGGAAATTTACATTTTTCAGTTTTGTCAGACGTTTGTAAAATTCTTACAGTAGGCTTATTTGCGCAATTTGAGCATTTCTAGCATGTTTGGTTAAAATTGGAAATTTACATTTTTCACTTTTGTCAAACAATTGCAATATTCTCTCAATAAGCTAATTAGCTCAATTGGAGCATTTCTAGCATGTTTGGTTGAAATTGGAAATTTACATTTTTCACTTTTGTCAAACAATTGCAATATTCTCACATTAAGCTAATTAGCTCAATTGGAGCATTTTTAGCATTTTTGGTTGAAATTGGAAATTTACATTTTTCAGTTTTGTCAGACGTTTGTAAAATTCTTACAGTAGGCTTATTTGCGCAATTTGAGCATTTCTAGCATGTTTGGTTAAAATTGGAAATTTACATTTTTCACTTTTGTCAGACAATTGCAATATTCTCACAATAAGCTAATTAGCTCAATTGGAGCATTTCTAGCATGTTTGGTTGAAATTGGAAATTTACATTTTTCACTTTTGTCAGACGTTTGTAATATTCTCACAATAAGCTAATTAGCTCAATTGGAGCATTTCTAGCCTGTTTGGTTAAAATTGGAAATTTACATTTTTCACTTTTGTCAAACAATTGCAATAGTCTCTCAATAAGCTAATTAGCTCAATTGGAGCATTTCTAGCATGTTTGGTTGAAATTGGAAATTTACATTTTTCACTTTTGTCAAACAATTGCAATATTCTCTCAATAAGCTAATTAGCTCAATTGGAGCATTTCTAGCATGTTTGGTTGAAATTGGAAATTTACATTTTTCACTTTTGTCAGACGTTTGTAATATTCTCACAATAAGCTAATTAGCTCAATTGGAGCATTTCTAGCACGTTTGGTTGAAATTGGAAATTTACATTTTTCACTTTTGTCAGACAATTGCAATATTCTCACAATAAGCTAATTAGCTCAATTGGAGCATTTCTAGCATCTTCGGTTGAAATTGGAAATTTACATTTTTCAGTGTTGTCAGACATTTGTAATATTCTCACAATAAGCTAATTAGCTCAATTGGAGCATTTCTAGCATGTTTGGTTGAAATTGGAAATTTACATTTTTCACTTTTGTCAGACAATTGCAATAATCTCACAGTAAGCTAATTAGCTCAATTGGAGCAATTCTAGCATGTTTGGTTGAAATTGGAAATTTACATTTTTCACTTTTGTCAGACAGTTGCAATATTCTCACAATAAGCTAATTAGCTCAATTGGAGCATTTCTAGCATGTTTGGTTGAAATTGGAAATTTACATTTTTCACTTTTGTCAGACAATTGCAATATTCTCACAATAAGCTAATTAGCTCAATTGGAGCATTTCTAGCATGTTTGGTTGAAATTGGAAATTTACATTTTTCACTTTTGTCAAACAATTGCAATATTCTCTCAATAAGCTAATTAGCTCAATTGGAGCATTTCTAGCATGTTTGGTTGAAATTGGAAATTTACATTTTTCACTTTTGTCAGACGTTTGTAATATTCTCACAATAAGCTAATTAGCTCAATTGGAGCATTTCTAGCATGTTTGGTTAAAATTGGAAATTTACATTTTTCACTTTTGTCAAACAATTGCAATATTCTCTCAATAAGCTAATTAGCTCAATTGGAGCATTTCTAGCATGTTTGGTTGAAATTGGAAATTTACATTTTTCACTTTTGTCAGACGTTTGTAATATTCTCACAATAAGCTAATTAGCTCAATTGGAGCATTTCTAGCACGTTTGGTTGAAATTGGAAATTTACATTTTTCAATTTTGTTAGACATTTGTAATATTCTCACAATAAGCTAATTAGCTCAATTGGAGCATTTCTAGCATGTTTGGTTGAAATTGGAAATTTACATTTTTCACTTTTGTCAGACAATTGCAATATTCTCACAATAAGCTAATTAGCTCAATTGGAGCATTTCTAGCATGTTTGGTTGAAATTGGAAATTTACATTTTTCACTTTTGTCAGACGTTTGTAATATTCTCACAATAAGCTAATTAGCTCAATTGGAGCATTTCTAGCACGTTTGGTTGAAATTGGAAATTTACATTTTTCAATTTTGTTAGACGTTTGTAATATTCTCACAATAAGCTAGTTAGCTCAATTGGAGCATTTCTAGCATGTTTGGTTGAAATTGGAAATTTACATTTTTCACTTTTGTCAGACGTTTGTAATATTCTCACAATAAGCTAATTAGCTCAATTGGAGCATTTCTAGCCTGTTTGGTTCAAATTGGAAATTTACATTTTTCACTTTTGTCAAACAATTGCAATATTCTCTCAATAAGCTAATTAGCTCAATTGGAGCATTTCTAGCATGTTTGGTTGAAATTGGAAATTTACATTTTTCACTTTTGTCAAACAATTGCAATATTCTCTCAATAAGCTAATTAGCTCAATTGGAGCATTTCTAGCATGTTTGGTTGAAATTGGAAATTTACATTTTTCACTTTTGTCAGACGTTTGTAATATTCTCACAATAAGCTAATTAGCTCAATTGGAGCATTTCTAGCACGTTTGGTTGAAATTGGAAATTTACATTTTTCACTTTTGTCAGACAATTGCAATATTCTCACAATAAGCTAATTAGCTCAATTGGAGCATTTCTAGCATCTTCGGTTGAAATTGGAAATTTACATTTTTCAGTGTTGTCAGACATTTGTAATATTCTCACAATAAGCTAATTAGCTCAATTGGAGCATTTCTAGCATGTTTGGTTGAAATTGGAAATTTACATTTTTCACTTTTGTCAGACAATTGCAATAATCTCACAGTAAGCTAATTAGCTCAATTGGAGCAATTCTAGCATGTTTGGTTGAAATTGGAAATTTACATTTTTCACTTTTGTCAGACAGTTGCAATATTCTCACAATAAGCTAATTAGCTCAATTGGAGCATTTCTAGCATGTTTGGTTGAAATTGGAAATTTACTTTTTTCACTTTTGTCAGACAATTGCAATATTCTGTCAATAAGCTAATTAGCTCATTTGGAGCATTTCTAGCATGTTTGGTTGAAATTAGAAATTTACATTTTTCAGTGTTGTCAGACGTTTGTAATATTCTCACAATAAGCTAATTAGCTAAATTGGAGCATTTTTAGCATGTTTGGTTGAAATTGGAAATTTACATTTTTCAGTTTTGTCAGACGTTTGTGAAATTCTTACAGTAGGCTTATTTGCGCAATTTGAGCATTTCTAGCATGTTTGGTTGAAATTGGAAATTTACTTTTTTCACTTTTGTCAGACAATTGCAATATTCTCTCAATAAGCTAATTAGCTCATTTGGAGCATTTCTAGCATGTTTGGTTGAAATTAGAAATTTACATTTTTCAGTGTTGTCAGACAATTGCAATATTCTCACAATAAGCTAATTAGCTCAATTGGAGCATTTCTAGCATGTTTGGTTGAAATTGGAAATTCACATTTTTCAGTGTTGTCAGACGTTTGTAATATTCTCACAATAAGCTAATTAGCTCAATTGGAGCATTTCTAGCATGTTTGGTTGAAATTGCAAATTTACATTTTTCACTTCTGTCAGACAATTGCAATATTCTCACAATAAGCTAATTAGCTCAATTGGAGCATTTCTAGCATGTTTGGTTGAAATTGGAAATTTACATTTTTCAGTGTTGTCAGACGTTTGTAATATTCTCACAATAAGCTAATTAGCTAAATTATAGCATTTCTAGCATGTTTGGTTGAAATTGCAAATTTACATTTTTCACTTTTGTCAGACAATTGCAATATTCTCACAATAAGCTAATTAGCTCAATTGGAGCATTTCTAGCATGTTTGGTTGAAATTGGAAATTTACATTTTTCAATTTTGTTAGACGTTTGTAATATTCTCACAATAAGCTAATTAGCTCAATTGGAGCATTTCTAGCATGTTTGGTTGAAATTGGAAATTTACATTTTTCACTTTTGTCAGACAATTGCAATATTCTCACAATAAGCTAATTAGCTCAATTGGAGCATTTCTAGCATTTTTGGTTGAAATTGGAAATTTACATTTTTCAGTTTTGTCAGACGTTTGTAAAATTCTTACAGTAGGCTTATTTGCGCAATTTGAGCATTTCTAGCATGTTTGGTTAAAATTGGAAATTTACATTTTTCACTTTTGTCAAACAATTGCAATATTCTCTCAATAAGCTAATTAGCTCAATTGGAGCATTTCTAGCATGTTTGGTTGAAATTGGAAGTTTACATTTTTCACTTTTGTCAAACAATTGCAATATTCTCACATTAAGCTAATTAGCTCAATTGGAGCATTTTTAGCATTTTTGGTTGAAATTGGAAATTTACATTTTTCAGTTTTGTCAGACGTTTGTAAAATTCTTACAGTAGGCTTTTTTGCGCAATTTGAGCATTTCTAGCATGTTTGGTTAAAATTGGAAATTTACATTTTTCACTTTTGTCAAACAATTGCAATATTCTCACAATAAGCTAATTAGCTCAATTGGAGCATTTCTAGCATCTTCGGTTGAAATTGGAAATTTACATTTTTCAGTGTTGTCAGACATTTGTAATATTCTCACAATAAGCTAATTAGCTCAATTGGAGCATTTCTAGCATGTTTGGTTGAAATTGGAAATTTACATTTTTCACTTTTGTCAGACAATTGCAATAATCTCACAGTAAGCTAATTAGCTCAATTGGAGCAATTCTAGCATGTTTGGTTGAAATTGGAAATTTACATTTTTCACTTTTGTCAGACAGTTGCAATATTCTCACAATAAGCTAATTAGCTCAATTGGAGCATTTCTAGCATGTTTGGTTGAAATTGGAAATTTACTTTTTTCACTTTTGTCAGACAATTGCAATATTCTGTCAATAAGCTAATTAGCTCATTTGGAGCATTTCTAGCATGTTTGGTTGAAATTAGAAATTTACATTTTTCAGTGTTGTCAGACGTTTGTAATATTCTCACAATAAGCTAATTAGCTAAATTGGAGCATTTTTAGCATGTTTGGTTGAAATTGGAAATTTACATTTTTCAGTTTTGTCAGACGTTTGTGAAATTCTTACAGTAGGCTTATTTGCGCAATTTGAGCATTTCTAGCATGTTTGGTTGAAATTGGAAATTTACTTTTTTCACTTTTGTCAGACAATTGCAATATTCTCTCAATAAGCTAATTAGCTCATTTGGAGCATTTCTAGCATGTTTGGTTGAAATTAGAAATTTACATTTTTCAGTGTTGTCAGACAATTGCAATATTCTCACAATAAGCTAATTAGCTCAATTGGAGCATTTCTAGCATGTTTGGTTGAAATTGGAAATTTACATTTTTCAGTGTTGTCAGACGTTTGTAATATTCTCACAATAAGCTAATTAGCTCAATTGGAGCATTTCTAGCATGTTTGGTTGAAATTGCAAATTTACATTTTTCACTTCTGTCAGACAATTGCAATATTCTCACAATAAGCTAATTAGCTCAATTGGAGCATTTCTAGCATGTTTGGTTGAAATTGGAAATTTACATTTTTCAGTGTTGTCAGACGTTTGTAATATTCTCACAATAAGCTAATTAGCTAAATTATAGCATTTCTAGCATGTTTGGTTGAAATTGCAAATTTACATTTTTCACTTTTGTCAGACAATTGCAATATTCTCACAATAAGCTAATTAGCTCAATTGGAGCATTTCTAGCATGTTTGGTTGAAATTGGAAATTTACATTTTTCAATTTTGTTAGACGTTTGTAATATTCTCACAATAAGCTAATTAGCTCAATTGGAGCATTTCTAGCATGTTTGGTTGAAATTGGAAATTTACATTTTTCACTTTTGTCAGACAATTGCAATATTCTCACAATAAGCTAATTAGCTCAATTGGAGCATTTCTAGCATTTTTGGTTGAAATTGGAAATTTACATTTTTCAGTTTTGTCAGACGTTTGTAAAATTCTTACAGTAGGCTTATTTGCGCAATTTGAGCATTTCTAGCATGTTTGGTTAAAATTGGAAATTTACATTTTTCACTTTTGTCAAACAATTGCAATATTCTCTCAATAAGCTAATTAGCTCAATTGGAGCATTTCTAGCATGTTTGGTTGAAATTGGAAATTTACATTTTTCACTTTTGTCAAACAATTGCAATATTCTCACATTAAGCTAATTAGCTCAATTGGAGCATTTTTAGCATTTTTGGTTGAAATTGGAAATTTACATTTTTCAGTTTTGTCAGACGTTTGTAAAATTCTTACAGTAGGCTTATTTGCGCAATTTGAGCATTTCTAGCATGTTTGGTTAAAATTGGAAATTTACATTTTTCACTTTTGTCAGACAATTGCAATATTCTCACAATAAGCTAATTAGCTCAATTGGAGCATTTCTAGCATGTTTGGTTGAAATTGGAAATTTACATTTTTCACTTTTGTCAGACGTTTGTAATATTCTCACAATAAGCTAATTAGCTCAATTGGAGCATTTCTAGCCTGTTTGGTTAAAATTGGAAATTTACATTTTTCACTTTTGTCAAACAATTGCAATAGTCTCTCAATAAGCTAATTAGCTCAATTGGAGCATTTCTAGCATGTTTGGTTGAAATTGGAAATTTACATTTTTCACTTTTGTCAAACAATTGCAATATTCTCTCAATAAGCTAATTAGCTCAATTGGAGCATTTCTAGCATGTTTGGTTGAAATTGGAAATTTACATTTTTCACTTTTGTCAGACGTTTGTAATATTCTCACAATAAGCTAATTAGCTCAATTGGAGCATTTCTAGCACGTTTGGTTGAAATTGGAAATTTACATTTTTCACTTTTGTCAGACAATTGCAATATTCTCACAATAAGCTAATTAGCTCAATTGGAGCATTTCTAGCATCTTCGGTTGAAATTGGAAATTTACATTTTTCAGTGTTGTCAGACATTTGTAATATTCTCACAATAAGCTAATTAGCTCAATTGGAGCATTTCTAGCATGTTTGGTTGAAATTGGAAATTTACATTTTTCACTTTTGTCAGACAATTGCAATAATCTCACAGTAAGCTAATTAGCTCAATTGGAGCAATTCTAGCATGTTTGGTTGAAATTGGAAATTTACATTTTTCACTTTTGTCAGACAGTTGCAATATTCTCACAATAAGCTAATTAGCTCAATTGGAGCATTTCTAGCATGTTTGGTTGAAATTGGAAATTTACTTTTTTCACTTTTGTCAGACAATTGCAATATTCTCTCAATAAGCTAATTAGCTCATTTGGAGCATTTCTAGCATGTTTGGTTGAAATTAGAAATTTACATTTTTCAGTGTTGTCAGACGTTTGTAATATTCTCACAATAAGCTAATTAGCTCAATTGGAGCATTTTTAGCATGTTTGGTTGAAATTGGAAATTTACATTTTTCAGTTTTGTCAGACGTTTGTGAAATTCTTACAGTAGGCTTATTTGCGCAATTTGAGCATTTCTAGCATGTTTGGTTGAAATTGGAAATTTACTTTTTTCACTTTTGTCAGACAATTGCAATATTCTCACAATAAGCTAATTAGCTCAATTGGAGCATTTCTAGCATGTTTGGTTGAAATTGGAAATTTACATTTTTCAGTGTTGTCAGACGTTTGTAATATTCTCACAATAAGCTAATTAGCTCAATTGGAGCATTTCTAGCATGTTTGGTTGAAATTGCAAATTTACATTTTTCATTTCTGTCAGACAATTGCAATATTCTCACAATAAGCTAATTAGCTCAATTGGAGCATTTCTAGCATGTTTGGTTGAAATTGGAAATTTACATTTTTCAGTGTTGTCAGACGTTTGTAATATTCTCACAATAAGCTAATTAGCTAAATTATAGCATTTCTAGCATGTTTGGTTGAAATTGCAAATTTACATTTTTCACTTTTGTCAGACAATTGCAATATTCTCACAATAAGCTAATTAGCTCAATTATAGCATTTCTAGCATGTTTGGTTGAAATTGGAAATTTACATTTTTCAATTTTGTTAGACGTTTGTAATATTCTCACAATAAGCTAATTAGCTCAATTGGAGCATTTCTAGCACGTTTGGTTGAAATTGGAAATTTACATTTTTCACTTTTGTCAGACAATTGCAATATTCTCACAATAAGCTAATTAGCTCAATTGGAGCATTTCTAGCACGTTTGGTTGAAATTGGAAATTTACATTTTTCAGTGTTGTCAGACGTTTGTAATATTCTCATAATAAGCTAATTAGCTCAATTGGAGCATTTTTAGCATTTTTGGTTGAAATTGGAAATTTACATTTTTCAGTTTTGTCAGACGTTTGTAAAATTCTTACAGTAGGCTTATTTGCGCAATTTGAGCATTTCTAGCATGTTTGGTTAAAATTGGAAATTTACATTTTTCACTTTTGTCAAACAATTGCAATATTCTCTCAATAAGCTAATTAGCTCAATTGGAGCATTTCTAACATGTTTGGTTGAAATTGGAAATTTACATTTTTCACTTTTGTCAAACAATTGCAATATTCTCACAATAAGCTAATTAGCTCAATTGGAGCATTTTTAGCATTTTTGGTTGAAATTGGAAATTTACATTTTTCAGTTTTGTCAGACGTTTGTAAAATTCTTACAGTAGGCTTATTTGCGCAATTGGAGCATTTCTAGCATGTTTGGTTAAAATTGGAAATTTACATTTTTCACTTTTGTCAAACAATTGCAATATTCTCTCAATAAGCTAATTAGCTCAATTGGAGCATTTCTAGCATGTTTGGTTGAAATTGGAAATTTACATTTTTCACTTTTGTCAGACGTTTGTAATATTCTCACAATAAGCTAATTAGCTCAATTGGAGCATTTCTAGCACGTTTGGTTGAAATTGGAAATTTACATTTTTCAATTTTGTTAGACATTTGTAATATTCTCACAATAAGCTAATTAGCTCAATTGGAGCATTTCTAGCATGTTTGGTTGAAATTGGAAATTTACATTTTTCACTTTTGTCAGACAATTGCAATATTCTCACAATAAGCTAATTAGCTCAATTGGAGCATTTCTAGCATGTTTGGTTGAAATTGGAAATTTACATTTTTCACTTTTGTCAGACGTTTGTAATATTCTCACAATAAGCTAATTAGCTCAATTGGAGCATTTCTAGCATGTTTGGTTGAAATTGGAAATTTACATTTTTCAATTTTGTTAGACGTTTGTAATATTCTCACAATAAGCTAGTTAGCTCAATTGGAGCATTTCTAGCATGTTTGGTTGAAATTGGAAATTTACATTTTTCACTTTTGTCAGACAATTGCAATATTCTCACAATAAGCTAATTAGCTCAATTGGAGCATTTCTAGCATGTTTGGTTGAAATTGGAAATTTACATTTTTCACTTTTGTCAGACGTTTGTAATATTCTCACAATAAGCTAATTAGCTCAATTGGAGCATTTCTAGCCTGTTTGGTTCAAATTGGAAATTTACATTTTTCACTTTTGTCAAACAATTGCAATATTCTCTCAATAAGCTAATTAGCTCAATTGGAGCATTTCTAGCATGTTTGGTTGAAATTGGAAATTTACATTTTTCACTTTTGTCAAACAATTGCAATATTCTCTCAATAAGCTAATTAGCTCAATTGGAGCATTTCTAGCATGTTTGGTTGAAATTGGAAATTTACATTTTTCACTTTTGTCAGACGTTTGTAATATTCTCACAATAAGCTAATTAGCTCAATTGGAGCATTTCTAGCACGTTTGGTTGAAATTGGAAATTTACATTTTTCACTTTTGTCAGACAATTGCAATATTCTCACAATAAGCTGATTAGCTCAATTGGAGCATTTCTAGCATCTTCGGTTGAAATTGGAAATTTACATTTTTCAGTGTTGTCAGACATTTGTAATATTCTCACAATAAGCTAATTAGCTCAATTGGAGCATTTCTAGCATGTTTGGTTGAAATTGGAAATTTACATTTTTCACTTTTGTCAGACAATTGCAATAATCTCACAGTAAGCTAATTAGCTCAATTGGAGCAATTCTAGCATGTTTGGTTGAAATTGGAAATTTACATTTTTCACTTTTGTCAGACAGTTGCAATATTCTCACAATAAGCTAATTAGCTCAATTGGAGCATTTCTAGCATGTTTGGTTGAAATTGGAAATTTACTTTTTTCACTTTTGTCAGACAATTGCAATATTCTCTCAATAAGCTAATTAGCTCATTTGGAGCATTTCTAGCATGTTTGGTTGAAATTAGAAATTTACATTTTTCAGTGTTGTCAGACGTTTGTAATATTCTCACAATAAGCTAATTAGCTCAATTGGAGCATTTTTAGCATGTTTGGTTGAAATTGGAAATTTACATTTTTCAGTTTTGTCAGACGTTTGTGAAATTCTTACAGTAGGCTTATTTGCGCAATTTGAGCATTTCTAGCATGTTTGGTTGAAATTGGAAATTTACTTTTTTCACTTTTGTCAGACAATTGCAATATTCTCTCAATAAGCTAATTAGCTCATTTGGAGCATTTCTAGCATGTTTGGTTGAAATTAGAAATTTACATTTTTCAGTGTTGTCAGACAATTGCAATATTCTCACAATAAGCTAATTAGCTCAATTGGAGCATTTCTAGCATGTTTGGTTGAAATTGGAAATTTACATTTTTCAGTGTTGTCAGACGTTTGTAATATTCTCACAATAAGCTAATTAGCTCAATTGGAGCATTTCTAGCATGTTTGGTTGAAATTGCAAATTTACATTTTTCACTTCTGTCAGACAATTGCAATATTCTCACAATAAGCTAATTAGCTCAATTGGAGCATTTCTAGCATGTTTGGTTGAAATTGGAAATTTACATTTTTCAGTGTTGTCAGACGTTTGTAATATTCTCACAATAAGCTAATTAGCTAAATTATAGCATTTCTAGCACGTTTGGTTGAAATTGCAAATTTACATTTTTCACTTTTGTCAGACAATTGCAATATTCTCACAATAAGCTAATTAGCTCAATTGGAGCATTTCTAGCATGTTTGGTTGAAATTGGAAATTTACATTTTTCAATTTTGTTAGACGTTTGTAATATTCTCACAATAAGCTAATTAGCTCAATTGGAGCATTTCTAGCATGTTTGGTTGAAATTGGAAATTTACATTTTTCACTTTTGTCAAACAATTGCAATATTCTCACAATAAGCTAATTAGCTCAATTGGAGCATTTCTAGCATTTTTGGTTGAAATTGGAAATTTACATTTTTCAGTTTTGTCAGACGTTTGTAAAATTCTTACAGTAGGCTTATTTGCGCAATTTGAGCATTTCTAGCATGTTTGGTTAAAATTGGAAAATTACCTTTTTCACTTTTGTCAAACAATTGCAATATTCTCTCAATAAGCTAATTAGCTCAATTGGAGCATTTCTAGCATGTTTGGTTGAAATTGGAAATTTACATTTTTCACTTTTGTCAAACAATTGCAATATTCTCACATTAAGCTAATTAGCTCAATTGGAGCATTTTTAGCATTTTTGGTTGAAATTGGAAATTTACATTTTTCAGTTTTGTCAGACGTTTGTAAAATTCTTACAGTAGGCTTATTTGCGCAATTTGAGCATTTCTAGCATGTTTGGTTAAAATTGGAAATTTACATTTTTCACTTTTGTCAAACAATTGCAATATTCTCTCAATAAGCTAATTAGCTCAATTGGAGCATTTCTAGCATGTTTGGTTGAAATTGGAAATTTACATTTTTCACTTTTGTCAGACGTTTGTAATATTCTCACAATAAGCTAATTAGCTCAATTGGAGCATTTCTAGCACGTTTGGTTGAAATTGGAAATTTACATTTTTCAATTTTGTTAGACATTTGTAATGTTCTCACAATAAGCTAATTAGCTCAATTGGAGCATTTCTAGCATGTTTGGTTAAAATTGGAAATTTACATTTTTCACTTTTGTCAAACAATTGCAATATTCTCTCAATAAGCTAATTAGCTCAATTGGAGCATTTCTAGCATGTTTGGTTGAAATTGGAAATTTACATTTTTCACTTTTGTCAGACGTTTGTAATATTCTCACAATAAGCTAATTAGCTCAATTGGAGCATTTCTAGCATGTTTGGTTGAAATTGGAAATTTACATTTTTCAATTTTGTTAGACATTTGTAATGTTCTCACAATAAGCTAATTAGCTCAATTGGAGCATTTCTAGCATGTTTGGTTGAAATTGGAAATTTACATTTTTCACTTTTGTCAGACAATTGCAATATTCTCACAATAAGCTAATTAGCTCAATTGGAGCATTTCTAGCATGTTTGGTTGAAATTGGAAATTTACATTTTTCACTTTTGTCAGACGTTTGTAATATTCTCACAATAAGCTAATTAGCTCAATTGGAGCATTTCTAGCACGTTTGGTTGAAATTGGAAATTTACATTTTTCAATTTTGTTAGACGTTTGTAATATTCTCACAATAAGCTAGTTAGCTCAATTGGAGCATTTCTAGCATGTTTGGTTGAAATTGGAAATTTACATTTTTCACTTTTGTCAGACAATTGCAATATTCTCACAATAAGCTAATTAGCTCAATTGGAGCATTTCTAGCATGTTTGGTTGAAATTGGAAATTTACATTTTTCACTTTTGTCAGACGTTTGTAATATTCTCACAATAAGCTAATTAGCTCAATTGGAGCATTTCTAGCCTGTTTGGTTAAAATTGAAAATTTACATTTTTCACTTTTGTCAAACAATTGCAATATTCTCTCAATAAGCTAATTAGCTCAATTGGAGCATTTCTAGCATGTTTGGTTGAAATTGGAAATTTACATTTTTCACTTTTGTCAAACAATTGCAATATTCTCTCAATAAGCTAATTAGCTCAATTGGAGCATTTCTAGCATGTTTGGTTGAAATTGGAAATTTACTTTTTTCACTTTTGTCAGACAATTGCAATATTCTCTCAATAAGCTAATTAGCTCATTTGGAGCATTTCTAGCATGTTTGGTTGAAATTAGAAATTTACATTTTTCAGTGTTGTCAGACGTTTGTAATATTCTCACAATAAGCTAATTAGCTCAATTGGAGCATTTTTAGCATGTTTGGTTGAAATTGGAAATTTACATTTTTCAGTTTTGTCAGACGTTTGTGAAATTCTTACAGTAGGCTTATTTGCGCAATTTGAGCATTTCTAGCATGTTTGGTTGAAATTGGAAATTTACTTTTTTCACTTTTGTCAGACAATTGCAATATTCTCACAATAAGCTAATTAGCTCAATTGGAGCATTTCTAGCATGTTTGGTTGAAATTGGAAATTTACATTTTTCAGTGTTGTCAGACGTTTGTAATATTCTCACAATAAGCTAATTAGCTCAATTGGAGCATTTCTAGCATGTTTGGTTGAAATTGCAAATTTACATTTTTCATTTCTGTCAGACAATTGCAATATTCTCACAATAAGCTAATTAGCTCAATTGGAGCATTTCTAGCATGTTTGGTTGAAATTGGAAATTTACATTTTTCAGTGTTGTCAGACGTTTGTAATATTCTCACAGTAAGCTAATTAGCTAAATTATAGCATTTCTAGCATGTTTGGTTAAAATTGGAAATTTACATTTTTCACTTTTGTCAAACAATTGCAATATTCTCTCAATAAGCTAATTAGCTCAATTGGAGCATTTCTAACATGTTTGGTTGAAATTGGAAATTTACATTTTTCACTTTTGTCAAACAATTGCAATATTCTCACAATAAGCTAATTAGCTCAATTGGAGCATTTTTAGCATTTTTGGTTGAAATTGGAAATTTACATTTTTCAGTTTTGTCAGACGTTTGTAAAATTCTTACAGTAGGCTTATTTGCGCAATTGGAGCATTTCTAGCATGTTTGGTTAAAATTGGAAATTTACATTTTTCACTTTTGTCAAACAATTGCAATATTCTCTCAATAAGCTAATTAGCTCAATTGGAGCATTTCTAGCACGTTTGGTTGAAATTGGAAATTTACATTTTTCAATTTTGTTAGACATTTGTAATATTCTCACAATAAGCTAATTAGCTCAATTGGAGCATTTCTAGCATGTTTGGTTGAAATTGGAAATTTACATTTTTCACTTTTGTCAGACAATTGCAATATTCTCACAATAAGCTAATTAGCTCAATTGGAGCATTTCTAGCATGTTTGGTTGAAATTGGAAATTTACATTTTTCACTTTTGTCAGACGTTTGTAATATTCTCACAATAAGCTAATTAGCTCAATTGGAGCATTTCTAGCATGTTTGGTTGAAATTGGAAATTTACATTTTTCAATTTTGTTAGACGTTTGTAATATTCTCACAATAAGCTAGTTAGCTCAATTGGAGCATTTCTAGCATGTTTGGTTGAAATTGGAAATTTACATTTTTCACTTTTGTCAGACAATTGCAATATTCTCACAATAAGCTAATTAGCTCAATTGGAGCATTTCTAGCATGTTTGGTTGAAATTGGAAATTTACATTTTTCACTTTTGTCAGACGTTTGTAATATTCTCACAATAAGCTAATTAGCTCAATTGGAGCATTTCTAGCCTGTTTGGTTCAAATTGGAAATTTACATTTTTCACTTTTGTCAAACAATTGCAATATTCTCTCAATAAGCTAATTAGCTCAATTGGAGCATTTCTAGCATGTTTGGTTGAAATTGGAAATTTACATTTTTCACTTTTGTCAAACAATTGCAATATTCTCTCAATAAGCTAATTAGCTCAATTGGAGCATTTCTAGCATGTTTGGTTGAAATTGGAAATTTACATTTTTCACTTTTGTCAGACGTTTGTAATATTCTCACAATAAGCTAATTAGCTCAATTGGAGCATTTCTAGCACGTTTGGTTGAAATTGGAAATTTACATTTTTCACTTTTGTCAGACAATTGCAATATTCTCACAATAAGCTAATTAGCTCAATTGGAGCATTTCTAGCATCTTCGGTTGAAATTGGAAATTTACATTTTTCAGTGTTGTCAGACATTTGTAATATTCTCACAATAAGCTAATTAGCTCAATTGGAGCATTTCTAGCATGTTTGGTTGAAATTGGAAATTTACATTTTTCACTTTTGTCAAACAATTGCAATATTCTCACAATAAGCTAATTAGCTCAATTGGAGCATTTCTAGCATTTTTGGTTGAAATTGGAAATTTACATTTTTCAGTTTTGTCAGACGTTTGTAAAATTCTTACAGTAGGCTTATTTGCGCAATTTGAGCATTTCTAGCATGTTTGGTTAAAATTGGAAAATTACCTTTTTCACTTTTGTCAAACAATTGCAATATTCTCTCAATAAGCTAATTAGCTCAATTGGAGCATTTCTAGCATGTTTGGTTGAAATTGGAAATTTACATTTTTCACTTTTGTCAAACAATTGCAATATTCTCACATTAAGCTAATTAGCTCAATTGGAGCATTTTTAGCATTTTTGGTTGAAATTGGAAATTTACATTTTTCAGTTTTGTCAGACGTTTGTAAAATTCTTACAGTAGGCTTATTTGCGCAATTTGAGCATTTCTAGCATGTTTGGTTAAAATTGGAAATTTACATTTTTCACTTTTGTCAAACAATTGCAATATTCTCTCAATAAGCTAATTAGCTCAATTGGAGCATTTCTAGCATGTTTGGTTGAAATTGGAAATTTACATTTTTCACTTTTGTCAGACGTTTGTAATATTCTCACAATAAGCTAATTAGCTCAATTGGAGCATTTCTAGCACGTTTGGTTGAAATTGGAAATTTACATTTTTCAATTTTGTTAGACATTTGTAATGTTCTCACAATAAGCTAATTAGCTCAATTGGAGCATTTCTAGCATGTTTGGTTGAAATTGGAAATTTACATTTTTCACTTTTGTCAGACAATTGCAATATTCTCACAATAAGCTAATTAGCTCAATTGGAGCATTTCTAGCATGTTTGGTTGAAATTGGAAATTTACATTTTTCACTTTTGTCAGACGTTTGTAATATTCTCACAATAAGCTAATTAGCTCAATTGGAGCATTTCTAGCACGTTTGGTTGAAATTGGAAATTTACATTTTTCAATTTTGTTAGACGTTTGTAATATTCTCACAATAAGCTAGTTAGCTCAATTGGAGCATTTCTAGCATGTTTGGTTGAAATTGGAAATTTACATTTTTCACTTTTGTCAGACAATTGCAATATTCTCACAATAAGCTAATTAGCTCAATTGGAGCATTTCTAGCATGTTTGGTTGAAATTGGAAATTTACATTTTTCACTTTTGTCAGACGTTTGTAATATTCTCACAATAAGCTAATTAGCTCAATTGGAGCATTTCTAGCCTGTTTGGTTAAAATTGAAAATTTACATTTTTCACTTTTGTCAAACAATTGCAATATTCTCTCAATAAGCTAATTAGCTCAATTGGAGCATTTCTAGCATGTTTGGTTGAAATTGGAAATTTACATTTTTCACTTTTGTCAAACAATTGCAATATTCTCTCAATAAGCTAATTAGCTCAATTGGAGCATTTCTAGCATGTTTGGTTGAAATTGGAAATTTACATTTTTCACTTTTGTCAGACGTTTGTAATATTCTCACAATAAGCTAATTAGCTCAATTGGAGCATTTCTAGCACGTTTGGTTGAAATTGGAAATTTACATTTTTCACTTTTGTCAGACAATTGCAATATTCTCACAATAAGCTAATTAGCTCAATTGGAGCATTTCTAGCATCTTCGGTTGAAATTGGAAATTTACATTTTTCAGTGTTGTCAGACATTTGTAATATTCTCACAATAAGCTAATTAGCTCAATTGGAGCATTTCTAGCATGTTTGGTTGAAATTGGAAATTTACATTTTTCACTTTTGTCAGACAATTGCAATAATCTCACAGTAAGCTAATTAGCTCAATTGGAGCAATTCTAGCATGTTTGGTTGAAATTGGAAATTTACATTTTTCACTTTTGTCAGACAGTTGCAATATTCTCACAATAAGCTAATTAGCTCAATTGGAGCATTTCTAGCATGTTTGGTTGAAATTGGAAATTTACTTTTTTCACTTTTGTCAGACAATTGCAATATTCTCTCAATAAGCTAATTAGCTCATTTGGAGCATTTCTAGCATGTTTGGTTGAAATTAGAAATTTACATTTTTCAGTGTTGTCAGACGTTTGTAATATTCTCACAATAAGCTAATTAGCTCAATTGGAGCATTTTTAGCATGTTTGGTTGAAATTGGAAATTTACATTTTTCAGTTTTGTCAGACGTTTGTGAAATTCTTACAGTAGGCTTATTTGCGCAATTTGAGCATTTCTAGCATGTTTGGTTGAAATTGGAAATTTACTTTTTTCACTTTTGTCAGACAATTGCAATATTCTCACAATAAGCCAATTAGCTCAATTGGAGCATTTCTAGCATGTTTGGTTGAAATTGGAAATTTACATTTTTCAGTGTTGTCAGACGTTTGTAATATTCTCACAATAAGCTAATTAGCTCAATTGGAGCATTTCTAGCATGTTTGGTTGAAATTGCAAATTTACATTTTTCACTTCTGTCAGACAATTGCAATATTCTCACAATAAGCTAATTAGCTCAATTGGAGCATTTCTAGCATGTTTGGTTGAAATTGGAAATTTACATTTTTCAGTGTTGTCAGACGTTTGTAATATTCTCACAATAAGCTAATTAGCTAAATTATAGCATTTCTAGCATGTTTGGTTGAAATTGCAAATTTACATTTTTCACTTTTGTCAGACAATTGCAATATTCTCACAATAAGCTAATTAGCTCAATTGGAGCATTTCTAGCATGTTTGGTTGAAATTGGAAATTTACATTTTTCAATTTTGTTAGACGTTTGTAATATTCTCACAATAAGCTAATTAGCTCAATTGGAGCATTTCTAGCATGTTTGGTTGAAATTGGAAATTTACATTTTTCACTTTTGTCAGACAATTGCAATATTCTCACAATAAGCTAATTAGCTCAATTGGAGCATTTCTAGCATGTTTAGTTGAAATTGGAAATTTACATTTTTCACTTTTGTCAGACGTTTGTAATATTCTCACAATAAGCTAATTAGCTCAATTGGAGCATTTCTAGCATGTTTGGTTGAAATTGGAAATGTACATTTTTCACTTTTGTCAAACAATTGCAATATTCTCTCAATAAGCTAATTAGCTCAATTGGAGCACTTCTAGCATGTTTGGTTGAAATTGGAAATTTACATTTTTCACTTTTGTCAGACGTTTGTAATATTCTCACAATAAGCTAATTAGCTCAATTGGAGCAATTCTAGCATGTTTGGTTGAAATTGGAAATTTACATTTTTCACTTTTGTCAGACAATTGCAATATTCTCACAATAAGCTAATTAGCTCAATTGGAGCAATTCTAGCATGTTTGGTTGAAATTGGAAATTTACATTTTTCACTTTTGTCAGACAGTTGCAATATTCTCACAATAAGCTAATTAGCTCAATTGGAGCATTTCTAGCATGTTTGGTTGAAATTGGAAATTTACTTTTTTCACTTTTGTCAGACAATTGCAATATTCTCTCAATAAGCTAATTAGCTCATTTGGAGCATTTCTAGCATGTTTGGTTGAAATTAGAAATTTACATTTTTCAGTGTTGTCAGACGTTTGTAATATTCTCACAATAAGCTAATTAGCTCAATTGGAGCATTTTTAGCATGTTTGGTTGAAATTGGAAATTTACATTTTTCAGTTTTGTCAGACGTTTGTAAAATTCTTACAGTAGGCTTATTTGCGCAATTTGAGCATTTCTAGCATGTTTGGTTGAAATTGGAAATCTACTTTTTTCACTTTTGTCAGACAATTGCAATATTCTCACAATAAGCTAATTAGCTCAATTGGAGCATTTCTAGCATGTTTGGTTGAAATTGGAAATTTACATTTTTCAGTGTTGTCAGACGTTTGTAATATTCTCACAATAAGCTAATTAGCTCAATTGGAGCATTTCTAGCATGTTTGGTTGAAATTGGAAATTTACATTTTTCACTTCTGTCAGACAATTGCAATATTCTCACAATAAGCTAATTAGCTCAATTGGAGCATTTCTAGCATGTTTGGTTGAAATTGGAAATTTACATTTTTCACTTTTGTCAGACGTTTGTAATATTCTCACAATAAGCTAATTAGCTCAATTGGAGCATTTCTAGCCTGTTTGGTTAAAATTGAAAATTTACATTTTTCACTTTTGTCAAACAATTGCAATATTCTCTCAATAAGCTAATTAGCTCAATTGGAGCATTTCTAGCATGTTTGGTTGAAATTGGAAATTTACATTTTTCACTTTTGTCAAACAATTGCAATATTCTCTCAATAAGCTAATTAGCTCAATTGGAGCATTTCTAGCATGTTTGGTTGAAATTGGAAATTTACATTTTTCACTTTTGTCAGACGTTTGTAATATTCTCACAATAAGCTAATTAGCTCAATTGGAGCATTTCTAGCACGTTTGGTTGAAATTGGAAATTTACATTTTTCACTTTTGTCAGACAATTGCAATATTCTCACAATAAGCTAATTAGCTCAATTGGAGCATTTCTAGCATCTTCGGTTGAAATTGGAAATTTACATTTTTCAGTGTTGTCAGACATTTGTAATATTCTCACAATAAGCTAATTAGCTCAATTGGAGCATTTCTAGCATGTTTGGTTGAAATTGGAAATTTACATTTTTCACTTTTGTCAGACAATTGCAATAATCTCACAGTAAGCTAATTAGCTCAATTGGAGCAATTCTAGCATGTTTGGTTGAAATTGGAAATTTACATTTTTCACTTTTGTCAGACAGTTGCAATATTCTCACAATAAGCTAATTAGCTCAATTGGAGCATTTCTAGCATGTTTGGTTGAAATTGGAAATTTACTTTTTTCACTTTTGTCAGACAATTGCAATATTCTCTCAATAAGCTAATTAGCTCATTTGGAGCATTTCTAGCATGTTTGGTTGAAATTAGAAATTTACATTTTTCAGTGTTGTCAGACGTTTGTAATATTCTCACAATAAGCTAATTAGCTCAATTGGAGCATTTTTAGCATGTTTGGTTGAAATTGGAAATTTACATTTTTCAGTTTTGTCAGACGTTTGTGAAATTCTTACAGTAGGCTTATTTGCGCAATTTGAGCATTTCTAGCATGTTTGGTTGAAATTGGAAATTTACTTTTTTCACTTTTGTCAGACAATTGCAATATTCTCACAATAAGCCAATTAGCTCAATTGGAGCATTTCTAGCATGTTTGGTTGAAATTGGAAATTTACATTTTTCAGTGTTGTCAGACGTTTGTAATATTCTCACAATAAGCTAATTAGCTCAATTGGAGCATTTCTAGCATGTTTGGTTGAAATTGCAAATTTACATTTTTCACTTCTGTCAGACAATTGCAATATTCTCACAATAAGCTAATTAGCTCAATTGGAGCATTTCTAGCATGTTTGGTTGAAATTGGAAATTTACATTTTTCAGTGTTGTCAGACGTTTGTAATATTCTCACAATAAGCTAATTAGCTAAATTATAGCATTTCTAGCATGTTTGGTTGAAATTGCAAATTTACATTTTTCACTTTTGTCAGACAATTGCAATATTCTCACAATAAGCTAATTAGCTCAATTGGAGCATTTCTAGCATGTTTGGTTGAAATTGGAAATTTACATTTTTCAATTTTGTTAGACGTTTGTAATATTCTCACAATAAGCTAATTAGCTCAATTGGAGCATTTCTAGCATGTTTGGTTGAAATTGGAAATTTACATTTTTCACTTTTGTCAGACAATTGCAATATTCTCACAATAAGCTAATTAGCTCAATTGGAGCATTTCTAGCATGTTTAGTTGAAATTGGAAATTTACATTTTTCACTTTTGTCAGACGTTTGTAATATTCTCACAATAAGCTAATTAGCTCAATTGGAGCATTTCTAGCATGTTTGGTTGAAATTGGAAATGTACATTTTTCACTTTTGTCAAACAATTGCAATATTCTCTCAATAAGCTAATTAGCTCAATTGGAGCACTTCTAGCATGTTTGGTTGAAATTGGAAATTTACATTTTTCACTTTTGTCAGACGTTTGTAATATTCTCACAATAAGCTAATTAGCTCAATTGGAGCATTTCTAGCACGTTTGGTTGAAATTGGAAATTTACATTTTTCACTTTTGTCAGACAATTGCAATATTCTCTCAATAAGCTAATTAGCTCAATTGGAGCATTTCTAGCATGTTTGGTTGAAATTGGAAGTTTACATTTTTCACTTTTGTCAGACAATTGCAATAATCTCACAGTAAGCTAATTAGCTCAATTGGAGCAATTCTAGCATGTTTGGTTGAAATTGGAAATTTACATTTTTCACTTTTGTCAGACAGTTGCAATATTCTCACAATAAGCTAATTAGCTTAATTGGAGCATTTCTAGCATGTTTGGTTGAAATTGGAAAATTACTTTTTTCTCTTTTGTCAGACAATTGCAATATTCTCTCAATAAGCTAATTAGCTCATTTGGAGCATTTCTAGCATGTTTGGTTGAAATTAGAAATTTACATTTTTCAGTGTTGTCAGACGTTTGTAATATTCTCACAATAAGCTAATTAGCTCAATTGGAGCATTTTTAGCATTTTTGGTTGAAATTGGAAATTTACATTTTTCAGTTTTGTCAGACGTTTGTAAAATTCTTACAGTAGGCTTATTTGCGCAATTTGAGCATTTCTAGCATGTTTGGTTGAAATTGGAAATTTACTTTTTTCACTTTTGTCAGACAATTGCAATATTCTCACAATAAGCTAATTAGCTCAATTGGAGCAATTCTAGCATGTTTGGTTGAAATTGGAAATTTACATTTTTCACTTTTGTCAGACAGTTGCAATATTCTCACAATAAGCTAATTAGCTCAATTGGAGCATTTCTAGCATGTTTGGTTGAAATTGGAAATTTACTTTTTTCACTTTTGTCAGACAATTGCAATATTCTCTCAATAAGCTAATTAGCTCATTTGGAGCATTTCTAGCATGTTTGGTTGAAATTAGAAATTTACATTTTTCAGTGTTGTCAGACGTTTGTAATATTCTCACAATAAGCTAATTAGCTCAATTGGAGCATTTTTAGCATGTTTGGTTGAAATTGGAAATTTACATTTTTCAGTTTTGTCAGACGTTTGTAAAATTCTTACAGTAGGCTTATTTGCGCAATTTGAGCATTTCTAGCATGTTTGGTTGAAATTGGAAATCTACTTTTTTCACTTTTGTCAGACAATTGCAATATTCTCACAATAAGCTAATTAGCTCAATTGGAGCATTTCTAGCATGTTTGGTTGAAATTGGAAATTTACATTTTTCAGTGTTGTCAGACGTTTGTAATATTCTCACAATAAGCTAATTAGCTCAATTGGAGCATTTCTAGCATGTTTGGTTGAAATTGCAAATTTACATTTTTCACTTCTGTCAGACAATTGCAATATTCTCACAATAAGCTAATTAGCTCAATTGGAGCATTTCTAGCATGTTTGGTTGAAATTGGAAATTTACATTTTTCAGTGTTGTCAGACGTTTGTAATATTCTCACAATAAGCTAATTAGCTAAATTATAGCATTTCTAGCATGTTTGGTTGAAATTGCATATTTACATTTTTCACTTCTGTCAGACAATTGCAATATTCTCACAATAAGCTAATTAGCTCAATTGGAGCATTTCTAGCATGTTTGGTTGAAATTGGAAATTTACATTTTTTAATTTTGTTAGACGTTTGTAATATTCTCACAATAAGCTAATTAGCTCAATTGGAGCATTTCTAGCATGTTTGGTTGAAATTGGAAATTTACATTTTTCACTTTTGTCAGACAATTGCAATATTCTCACAATAAGCTAATTAGCTCAATTGGAGCATTTCTAGCATGTTTGGTTGAAATTGGAAATTTACATTTTTCAATTTTGTTAGACGTTTGTAATATTCTCACAATAAGCTAATTAACTCAATTGGAGCATTTCTAGCATGTTTGGTTGAAATTGGAAATTTACATTTTTCACTTTTGTCAGACAATTGCAATATTCTCACAATAAGCTAATTAGCTCAATTGGAACATTTCTAGCATGTTTGGTTGAAATTGGAAATTTACATTTTTCGCTTTTGTCAGACGTTTGTAATATTCTCACAATAAGCTAATTAGCTCAATTGGAGCATTTCTAGCATGTTTGGTTGAAATTGGAAATTTGCATTTTTTACTTTTGTCAGACAATTGCAATAATCTCACAGTAAGCTAATTAGCTCAATTGGAGCAATTCTAGCATGCTTGGTTGAAATTGGAAATTTACATTTTTCACTTTTGTCAGACAGTTGCAATATTCTCACAATGAGCTAATTAGCTCAATTGGAGCATTTCTAGCATGTTTGGTTGAAATTGGAAATTTACTTTTTTCACTTTTGTCAGACAATTGCAATATTCTCTCAATAAGCTAATTAGCTCATTTGGAGCATTTCTAGCATGTTTGGTTGAAATTAGAAATTTACATTTTTCAGTGTTGTCAGACGTTTGTAATATTCTCACAATAAGCTAATTAGCTCAATTGGAGCATTTTTAGCATTTTTGGTTGAAATTGGAAATTTACATTTTTCAGTTTTGTCAGACGTTTGTATAATTTTTACAGTAGGCTTATTTGCGCAATTTGAGCTTTTCTAGCATGTTTGGTTGAAATTGGAAATTTACTTTTTTCACTTTTGTCAGACAATTGCAATATTCTCACAATAAGCTAATTAGCTCAATTGGAGCAATTCTAGCATGTTTGGTTGAAATTGGAAATTTACATTTTTCACTTTTGTCAGACAGTTGCAATATTCTCACAATAAGCTAATTAGCTCAATTGGAGCATTTCTAGCATGTTTGGTTGAAATTGGAAATTTACTTTTTTCACTTTTGTCAGACAATTGCAATATTCTCTCAATAAGCTAATTAGCTCATTTGGAGCATTTCTAGCATGTTTGGTTGAAATTAGAAATTTACATTTTTCAGTGTTGTCAGACGTTTGTAATATTCTCACAATAAGCTAATTAGCTCAATTGGAGCATTTTTAGCATGTTTGGTTGAAATTGGAAATTTACATTTTTCAGTTTTGTCAGACGTTTGTAAAATTCTTACAGTAGGCTTATTTGCGCAATTTGAGCATTTCTAGCATGTTTGGTTGAAATTGGAAATCTACTTTTTTCACTTTTGTCAGACAATTGCAATATTCTCACAATAAGCTAATTAGCTCAATTGGAGCATTTCTAGCATGTTTGGTTGAAATTGGAAATTTACATTTTTCAGTGTTGTCAGACGTTTGTAATATTCTCACAATAAGCTAATTAGCTCAATTGGAGCATTTCTAGCATGTTTGGTTGAAATTGCAAATTTACATTTTTCACTTCTGTCAGACAATTGCAATATTCTCACAATAAGCTAATTAGCTCAATTGGAGCATTTCTAGCATGTTTGGTTGAAATTGGAAATTTACATTTTTCAGTGTTGTCAGACGTTTGTAATATTCTCACAATAAGCTAATTAGCTAAATTATAGCATTTCTAGCATGTTTGGTTGAAATTGCATATTTACATTTTTCACTTCTGTCAGACAATTGCAATATTCTCACAATAAGCTAATTAGCTCAATTGGAGCATTTCTAGCATGTTTGGTTGAAATTGGAAATTTACATTTTTTAATTTTGTTAGACGTTTGTAATATTCTCACAATAAGCTAATTAGCTCAATTGGAGCATTTCTAGCATGTTTGGTTGAAATTGGAAATTTACATTTTTCACTTTTGTCAGACAATTGCAATATTCTCACAATAAGCTAATTAGCTCAATTGGAGCATTTCTAGCATGTTTGGTTGAAATTGGAAATTTACATTTTTCAATTTTGTTAGACGTTTGTAATATTCTCACAATAAGCTAATTAACTCAATTGGAGCATTTCTAGCATGTTTGGTTGAAATTGGAAATTTACATTTTTCACTTTTGTCAGACAATTGCAATATTCTCACAATAAGCTAATTAGCTCAATTGGAACATTTCTAGCATGTTTGGTTGAAATTGGAAATTTACATTTTTCGCTTTTGTCAGACGTTTGTAATATTCTCACAATAAGCTAATTAGCTCAATTGGAGCATTTCTAGCATGTTTGGTTGAAATTGGAAATTTGCATTTTTTACTTTTGTCAGACAATTGCAATAATCTCACAGTAAGCTAATTAGCTCAATTGGAGCAATTCTAGCATGCTTGGTTGAAATTGGAAATTTACATTTTTCACTTTTGTCAGACAGTTGCAATATTCTCACAATGAGCTAATTAGCTCAATTGGAGCATTTCTAGCATGTTTGGTTGAAATTGGAAATTTACTTTTTTCACTTTTGTCAGACAATTGCAATATTCTCTCAATAAGCTAATTAGCTCATTTGGAGCATTTCTAGCATGTTTGGTTGAAATTAGAAATTTACATTTTTCAGTGTTGTCAGACGTTTGTAATATTCTCACAATAAGCTAATTAGCTCAATTGGAGCATTTTTAGCATTTTTGGTTGAAATTGGAAATTTACATTTTTCAGTTTTGTCAGACGTTTGTATAATTTTTACAGTAGGCTTATTTGCGCAATTTGAGCTATTCTAGCATGTTTGGTTGAAATTGGAAATTTACTTTTTTCACTTTTGTCAGACAATTGCAATATTCTCACAATAAGCTAATTAGCTCAATTGGAGCATTTCTAGCATGTTTGGTTGAAATTGGAAATTTACATTTTTCAGTGTTGTCAGACGTTTGTAATATTCTCACAATAAGCTAGTTAGCTCAATTGGAGCATTTCTAGCATGTTTGGTTGAAATTGGAAATTTACATTTTTCACTTTTGTCAGACAATTGCAATATTCTCACAATAAGCTAATTAGCTCAATTGGAGCATTTCTAGCATGTTTGGTTGAAATTGGAAATTTACATTTTTCACTTTTGTCAGACGTTTGTAATATTCTCACAATAAGCTAATTAGCTCAATTGGAGCATTTCTAGCCTGTTTGGTTAAAATTGGAAATTTACATTTTTCACTTTTGTCAAACAATTGCAATATTCTCTCAATAAGCTAATTAGCTCAATTGGAGCATTTCTAGCATGTTTGGTTGAAATTGGAAATTTACATTTTTCACTTTTGTCAAACAATTGCAATATTCTCTCAATAAGCTAATTAGCTCAATTGGAGCATTTCTAGCATGTTTGGTTGAAATTGGAAATTTACATTTTTCACTTTTGTCAGACGTTTGTGATATTCTCACAATAAGCTAATTAGCTCAATTGGAGCATTTCTAGCACGTTTGGTTGAAATTGGAAATTTACATTTTTCACTTTTGTCAGATAATTGCAATATTCTCACAATAAGCTAATTAGCTCAATTGGAGCATTTCTAGCATCTCCGGTTGAAATTGAAAAATTACATTTTTCAGTGTTGTCAGACGTTTGTAATATTCTCACAATAAGCTAATTAGCTCAATTGGAGCATTTCTAGCATGTTTGGTTGAAATTGGAAATTTACATTTTTCACTTTTGTCAGACAATTGCAATAATCTCACAGTAAGCTAATTAGCTCAATTGGAGCAATTCTAGCATGTTTGGTTGAAATTGGAAATTTACATTTTTCACTTTTGTCAGACAGTTGCAATATTCTCACAATAAGCTAATTAGCTCAATTGGAGCATTTCTAGCATGTTTGGTTGAAATTGGAAATTTACTTTTTTCACTTTTGTCAGACAATTGCAATATTCTCTCAATAAGCTAATTAGCTCATTTGGAGCATTTCTAGCATGTTTGGTTGAAATTAGAAATTTACATTTTTCAGTGTTGTCAGACGTTTGTAATATTCTCACAATAAGCTAATTAGCTCAATTACAGCATTTTTAGCATGTTTGGTTGAAATTGGAAATTTACTTTTTTCACTTTTGTCAGACAATTGCAATATTCTCACAATAAGCTAATTAGCTCAATTGGAGCATTTCTAGCATGTTTGGTTGAAATTGGAAATTTACATTTTTCAGTGTTGTCAGACGTTTGTAATATTCTCACAATAAGCTAATTAGCTCAATTGGAGCATTTCTAGCATGTTTGGTTGAAATTGCAAATTTACATTTTTCACTTCTGTCAGACAATTGCAATATTCTCACAATAAGCTAATTAGCTCAATTGGAGCATTTCTAGCATGTTTGGTTGAAATTGGAAATTTACATTTTTCAGTGTTGTCAGACGTCTGTAATATTCTCACAATAAGCTAATTAGCTAAATTATAGCATTTCTAGCATGTTTGGTTGAAATTGCATATTTACATTTATCACTTCTGTCAGACAATTGCAATATTCTCACAATAAGCTAATTAGCTCAATTGGAGCATTTCTAGCATGTTTGGTTGAAATTGGAAATTTACATTTTTCAATTTTGTTAGACATTTGTAATATTCTCACAATGAGCTAATTAGCTCAATTGGAGCATTTCTAGCATGTTTGGTTGAAATTGGAAATTTACATTTTTCACTTTTGTCAGACAATTGCAATATTCTCACAATAAGCTAATTAGCTCAATTGGAGCATTTCTAGCATGTTTGGTTGAAATTGGAAATTTACATTTTTCAGTGTTGTCAGACGTTTGTAATATTCTCACAATAAGCTAATTAGCTCAATTGGAGCATTTCTAGCATGTTTGGTTGAAATTGCAAATTTACATTTTTCACTTCTGTCAGACAATTGCAATATTCTCACAATAAGCTAATTAGCTCAATTGGAGCATTTCTAGCATGTTTGGTTGAAATTGGAAATTTACATTTTTCAGTGTTGTCAGACGTTTGTAATATTCTCACAATAAGCTAATTAGCTAAATTATAGCATTTCTAGCATGTTTGGTTGAAATTGCATATTTACATTTTTCACTTCTGTCAGACAATTGCAATATTCTCACAATAAGCTAATTAGCTCAATTGGAGCATTTCTAGCATGTTTGGTTGAAATTGGAAATTTACATTTTTCAATTTTGTTAGACGTTTGTAATATTCTCACAATAAGCTAATTAGCTCAATTGGAGCATTTCTAGCATGTTTGGTTGAAATTGGAAATTTACATTTTTCACTTTTGTCAGACAATTGCAATATTCTCACAATAAGCTAATTAGCTCAATTGGAGCATTTCTAGCATGTTTGGTTGAAATTGGAAATTTACATTTTTCAATTTTGTTAGACGTTTGTAATATTCTCACAATAAGCTAATTAGCTCAATTGGAGCATTTCTGGCATGTTTGGTTGAAATTGGAAATTTACATTTTTCACTTTTGTCAGACAATTGCAATATTCTCACAATAAGCTAATTAGCTCAATTGGAGCATTTCTAGCATGTTTAGTTGAAATTGGAAATTTACATTTTTCACTTTTGTCAGACGTTTGTAATATTCTCACAATGAACTAATTAGCTCAATTGGAGCATTTCTAGCACGTTTGGTTGAAATTGGAAATGTACATTTTTCACTTTTGTCAAACAATTGCAATATTCTCTCAATAAGCTAATTAGCTCAATTGGAGCATTTCTAGCATGTTTGGTTGAAATTGGAAATTTACATTTTTCAGTGTTGTCAGACGTTTGTAATATTCTCACAATAAGCTAATTAGCTCAATTGGAGCATTTCTAGCACGTTTGGTTGAAATTGGAAATTTACATTTTTCACTTTTGTCAGACAATTGCAATATTCTCTCAATAAGCTAATTAGCTCAATTGGAGCATTTCTAGCATCTTCGGTTGAAATTGGAAATTTACATTTTTCAGTGTTGTCAGACGTTTGTAATATTCTCACAATAAGCTAATTAGCTCAATTGGAGCATTTCTAGCATGTTTGGTTGAAATTGGAAATTTACATTTTTCACTTTTGTCAGACAATTGCAATAATCTCACAGTAAGCTAATTAGCTCAATTGGAGCAATTCTAGCATGTTTGGTTGAAATTGGAAATTTACATTTTTCACTCTTGTCAGACAGTTGCAATATTCTCACAATAAGCTAATTAGCTCAATTGGAGCATTTCTAGCATGTTTGGTTGAAATTGGAAATTTACTTTTTTCACTTTTGTCAGACAATTGCAATATTCTCTCAATAAGCTAATTAGCTCATTTGGAGCATTTCTAGCATGTTTGGTTGAAATTGGAAATTTACATTTTTCAGTTTTGTCAGACGTTTGTATAATTTTTACAGTAGGCTTATTTGCGCAATTTGAGCTTTTCTAGCATGTTTGGTTGAAATTGGAAATTTACTTTTTTCACTTTTGTCAGACAATTGCAATATTCTCACAATAAGCTAATTAGCTCAATTGGAGCATTTCTAGCATGTTTGGTTGAAATTGGAAATTTACATTTTTCAGTGTTGTCAGACGTTTGTAATATTCTCACAATAAGCTAGTTAGCTCAATTGGAGCATTTCTAGCATGTTTGGTTGAAATTGGAAATTTACATTTTTCACTTTTGTCAGACAATTGCAATATTCTCACAATAAGCTAATTAGCTCAATTGGAGCATTTCTAGCATGTTTGGTTGAAATTGGAAATTTACATTTTTCACTTTTGTCAGACGTTTGTAATATTCTCACAATAAGCTAATTAGCTCAATTGGAGCATTTCTAGCCTGTTTGGTTAAAATTGGAAATTTACATTTTTCACTTTTGTCAAACAATTGCAATATTCTCTCAATAAGCTAATTAGCTCAATTGGAGCATTTCTAGCATGTTTGGTTGAAATTGGAAATTTACATTTTTCACTTTTGTCAAACAATTGCAATATTCTCTCAATAAGCTAATTAGCTCAATTGGAGCATTTCTAGCATGTTTGGTTGAAATTGGAAATTTACATTTTTCACTTTTGTCAGACGTTTGTAATATTCTCACAATAAGCTAATTAGCTCAATTGGAGCATTTCTAGCACGTTTGGTTGAAATTGGAAATTTACATTTTTCACTTTTGTCAGATAATTGCAATATTCTCACAATAAGCTAATTAGCTCAATTGGAGCATTTCTAGCATCTCCGGTTGAAATTGAAAAATTACATTTTTCAGTGTTGTCAGACGTTTGTAATATTCTCACAATAAGCTAATTAGCTCAATTGGAGCATTTCTAGCATGTTTGGTTGAAATTGGAAATTTACATTTTTCACTTTTGTCAGACAATTGCAATAATCTCACAGTAAGCTAATTAGCTCAATTGGAGCAATTCTAGCATGTTTGGTTGAAATTGGAAATTTACATTTTTCACTTTTGTCAGACAGTTGCAATATTCTCACAATAAGCTAATTAGCTCAATTGGAGCATTTCTAGCATGTTTGGTTGAAATTGGAAATTTACTTTTTTCACTTTTGTCAGACAATTGCAATATTCTCTCAATAAGCTAATTAGCTCATTTGGAGCATTTCTAGCATGTTTGGTTGAAATTAGAAATTTACATTTTTCAGTGTTGTCAGACGTTTGTAATATTCTCACAATAAGCTAATTAGCTCAATTACAGCATTTTTAGCATGTTTGGTTGAAATTGGAAATTTACTTTTTTCACTTTTGTCAGACAATTGCAATATTCTCACAATAAGCTAATTAGCTCAATTGGAGCATTTCTAGCATGTTTGGTTGAAATTGGAAATTTACATTTTTCAGTGTTGTCAGACGTTTGTAATATTCTCACAATAAGCTAATTAGCTCAATTGGAGCATTTCTAGCATGTTTGGTTGAAATTGCAAATTTACATTTTTCACTTCTGTCAGACAATTGCAATATTCTCACAATAAGCTAATTAGCTCAATTGGAGCATTTCTAGCATGTTTGGTTGAAATTGGAAATTTACATTTTTCAGTGTTGTCAGACGTCTGTAATATTCTCACAATAAGCTAATTAGCTAAATTATAGCATTTCTAGCATGTTTGGTTGAAATTGCATATTTACATTTATCACTTCTGTCAGACAATTGCAATATTCTCACAATAAGCTAATTAGCTCAATTGGAGCATTTCTAGCATGTTTGGTTGAAATTGGAAATTTACATTTTTCAATTTTGTTAGACATTTGTAATATTCTCACAATGAGCTAATTAGCTCAATTGGAGCATTTCTAGCATGTTTGGTTGAAATTGGAAATTTACATTTTTCACTTTTGTCAGACAATTGCAATATTCTCACAATAAGCTAATTAGCTCAATTGGAGCATTTCTAGCATGTTTGGTTGAAATTGGAAATTTACATTTTTCAGTGTTGTCAGACGTTTGTAATATTCTCACAATAAGCTAATTAGCTCAATTGGAGCATTTCTAGCATGTTTGGTTGAAATTGCAAATTTACATTTTTCACTTCTGTCAGACAATTGCAATATTCTCACAATAAGCTAATTAGCTCAATTGGAGCATTTCTAGCATGTTTGGTTGAAATTGGAAATTTACATTTTTCAGTGTTGTCAGACGTTTGTAATATTCTCACAATAAGCTAATTAGCTAAATTATAGCATTTCTAGCATGTTTGGTTGAAATTGCATATTTACATTTTTCACTTCTGTCAGACAATTGCAATATTCTCACAATAAGCTAATTAGCTCAATTGGAGCATTTCTAGCATGTTTGGTTGAAATTGGAAATATACATTTTTCAATTTTGTTAGACGTTTGTAATATTCTCACAATAAGCTAATTAGCTCAATTGGAGCATTTCTGGCATGTTTGGTTGAAATTGGAAATTTACATTTTTCACTTTTGTCAGACAATTGCAATATTCTCACAATAAGCTAATTAGCTCAATTGGAGCATTTCTAGCATGTTTAGTTGAAATTGGAAATTTACATTTTTCACTTTTGTCAGACGTTTGTAATATTCTCACAATGAACTAATTAGCTCAATTGGAGCATTTCTAGCACGTTTGGTTGAAATTGGAAATGTACATTTTTCACTTTTGTCAAACAATTGCAATATTCTCTCAATAAGCTAATTAGCTCAATTGGAGCATTTCTAGCATGTTTGGTTGAAATTGGAAATTTACATTTTTCAGTGTTGTCAGACGTTTGTAATATTCTCACAATAAGCTAATTAGCTCAATTGGAGCATTTCTAGCACGTTTGGTTGAAATTGGAAATTTACATTTTTCACTTTTGTCAGACAATTGCAATATTCTCTCAATAAGCTAATTAGCTCAATTGGAGCATTTCTAGCATCTTCGGTTGAAATTGGAAATTTACATTTTTCAGTGTTGTCAGACGTTTGTAATATTCTCACAATAAGCTAATTAGCTCAATTGGAGCATTTCTAGCATGTTTGGTTGAAATTGGAAATTTACATTTTTCACTTTTGTCAGACAATTGCAATAATCTCACAGTAAGCTAATTAGCTCAATTGGAGCAATTCTAGCATGTTTGGTTGAAATTGGAAATTTACATTTTTCACTTTTGTCAGACAGTTGCAATATTCTCACAATAAGCTAATTAGCTCAATTGGAGCATTTCTAGCATGTTTGGTTGAAATTGGAAATTTACTTTTTTCACTTTTGTCAGACAATTGCAATATTCTCTCAATAAGCTAATTAGCTCATTTGGAGCATTTCTAGCATGTTTGGTTGAAATTAGAAATTTACATTTTTCAGTGTTGTCAGACGTTTGTAATATTCTCACAATAAGCTAATTAGCTCAATTGGAGCATTTTTAGCATTTTTGGTTGAAATTGGAAATTTACATTTTTCAGTTTTGTCAGACGTTTGTAAAATTCTTACAGTAGACTTATTTGCGCAATTTGAGCATTTCTAGCATGTTTGGTTGAAATTGGAAATTTACTTTTTTCACTTTTGTCAGACAATTGCAATATTCTCACAATAAGCTAATTAGCTCAATTGGAGCATTTCTAGCATGTTTGGTTGAAATTGGAAATTTACATTTTTCAGTGTTGTCAGACGTTTGTAATATTCTCACAATAAGCTAATTAGCTAAATTATAGCATTTCTAGCATGTTTGGTTGAAATTGCAAATTTACATTTTTCACTTCTGTCAGACAATTGCAATATTCTCACAATAAGCTAATTAGCTCAATTGGAGCATTTCTAGCATGTTTTGTTGAAATTGGAAAATTACATTTTTCAATTTTGTTAGACATTTGTAATATTCTCACAATAAGCTAATTAGCTCAATTGGAGCATTTCTAGCATGTTTGGTTGAAATTGGAAATTTACATTTTTCACTTTTGTCAGACAATTGCAATATTCTCACAATAAGCTAATTAGCTCAATTGGAGCATTTCTAGCATGTTTGGTTGAAATTGGAAATTTACATTTTTCACTTTTGTCAGACGTTTGTAATATTCTCACAATAAGCTAATTAGCTCAATTGGAGCATTTCTAGCACGTTTGGTTGAAATTGGAAATTTACATTTTTCACTTTTGTCAGACGTTTGTAATATTCTCACAATAAGCTAATTAGCTCAATTGGAGCATTTCTAGCACGTTTGGTTGAAATTGGAAATTTACATTTTTCACTTTTGTCAGATAATTGCAATATTCTCACAATAAGCTAATTAGCTCAATTGGAGCATTTCTAGCATGTTTGGTTGAAATTGGAAATTTACATTTTTCACTTTTGTCAGACAATTGCAATATTCTCACAATAAGCTAATTAGCTCAATTGGAGCATTTCTAGCATGTTTGGTTGAAATTGGAAATTTACTTTTTTCACTTTTGTCAGACGTTTGTAATATTCTCACAATAAGCTAATTAGCTCAATTGGAGCATTTCTAGCACGTTTGGCTGAAATTGGATATTTACATTTTTCACTTTTGTCAGATAATTGCAATATTCTCACAATAAGCTAATTAGCTCAATTGGAGCATTTCTAGCATCTTCGGTTGAAATTGGAAAATTACATTTTTCAGTGTTGTCAGACGTTTGTAATATTCTCACAATAAGCTAATTAGCTCAATTGGAGCATTTCTAGCATGTTTGGTTGAAATTGGAAATTTACATTTTTCAGTTTTGTCAGACGTTTGTAAAATTCTTACAGTAGGCTTATTTGCGCACTTTGAGCATTTCTAGCATGTTTGGTTGAAATTGGAAATTTACTTTTTTCACTTTTGTCAGACAATTGCAATATTCTCACAATAAGCTAATTAGCTCAATTGGAGCATTTCTAGCATGTTTGGTTGAAATTGGAAATTAACATTTTTCAGTGTTGTCAGACGTTTGTAATATTCTCACAATAAGCTAATTAGCTAAATTATTGCATTTCTAGCATGTTTGGTTGAAATTGGAAATTTACTTTTTTCACTTTTGTCAGACAATTGCAATATTCTCACAATAAGCTAATTAGCTCAATTGGAGCATTTCTAGCATGTTTGGTTGAAATTGGAAAATTACATTTTTCAGTGTTGTCAGACGTTTGTAATATTCTCACAATAAGCTAATTAGCTCAATTGGAGCATTTCTAGCATGTTTGGTTGAAATTGGAAATTTACATTTTTCACTTTTGTCAGACGTTTGTAATATTCTCACAATAAGCTAATTAGCTAAATTATAGCATTTCTAGCATGTTTGGTTGAAATTGCAAAATTACATTTTTCAATTTTGTTAGACATTTTTAATATTCTCACAATAAGCTAATTAGCTCGATTGGAGCATTTCTAGCATGTTTGGTTGAAATTGGAAATTTACATTTTTCACTTTTGTCAGACAATTGCAATATTCTCACAATAAGCTAATTAGCTCAATTGGAGCATTTCTAGCATGTTTGGTTGAAATTGGAAATTTACATTTTTCACTTTTGTCAGACGTTTGTAATATTCTCACAATAAGCTAATTAGCTCAATTGGAGCATTTCTAGCACGTTTGGTTGAAATTGGAAATTTACATTTTTCATTTTTGTCAGATAATTGCAATATTCTCACAATAAGCTAATTAGCTCAATTGGAGCATTTCTAGCATGTTTGGTTGAAATTGGAAATTAACATTTTTCAGTGTTGTCAGACGTTTGTAATATTCTCACAATAAGCTAATTAGCTAAATTATTGCATTTCTAGCATGTTTGGTTGAAATTGGAAATTTACTTTTTTCACTTTTGTCAGACAATTGCAATATTCTCACAATAAGCTAATTAGCTCAATTGGAGCATTTCTAGCATGTTTGGTTGAAATTGGAAAATTACATTTTTCAATGTTGTCAGACGTTTGTAATATTCTCACAATAAGCTAATTAGCTCAATTGGAGCATTTCTAGCATGTTTGGTTGAAATTGGAAAATTACATTTTTCAATTTTGTTAGACATTTTTAATATTCTCACAATAAGCTAATTAGCTCAATTGGAGCATTTCTAGCATGTTTGGTTGAAATTGGAAATTTACATTTTTCACTTTTGTCAGACGTTTGTAATATTCTCACAATAAGCTAATTAGCTCAATTGGAGCATTTCTAGCACGTTTGGTTGAAATTGGAAATTTACATTTTTCATTTTTGTCAGATAATTGCAATATTCTCACAATAAGCTAATTAGCTCAATTGGAGCATTTCTAGCATCTTCGGTTGAAATTGGAAAATTACATTTTTCAGTGTTGTCAGACGTTTGTAATATTCTCACAATAAGCTAATTAGCTCAATTGGTGCATTTCTAGCATGTTTGGTTGAAATTGGAAATTTACATTTTTCACTTTTGTCAGACAATTGCAATAATCTCACAGTAAGCTAATTAGCTCAATTGGAGCAATTCTAGCATGTTTGGTTGAAATTGGAAATTTACATTTTTCACTTTTGTCAGACAGTTGCAATATTCTCACAATAAGCTAATTAGCTCAATTGGAGCATTTCTAGCATGTTTGGTTGAAATTGGAAATTTACTTTTTTCACTTTTGTGAGACAATTGCAATATTCTCTCAATAAGCTAATTAGCTCATTTGGAGCATTTCTAGCATGTTTGGTTGAAATTAGAAATTTACATTTTTCAGTGTTGTCAGACGTTTGTAATATTCTCACAATAAGCTAATTAGCTCAATTGGAGCATTTTTAGCATGTTTGGTTGAAATTGGAAATTTACATTTTTCAGTTTTGTCAGACGTTTGTAAAATTCTTACAGTAGGCTTATTTGCGCAATTTGAGCATTTCTAGCATGTTTGGTTGAAATTGGAAATTTACTTTTTTCACTTTTGTCAGACAATTGCAATATTCTCACAATAAGCTAATTAGCTCAATTGGAGCATTTCTAGCATGTTTGGTTGAAATTGGAAATTTACATTTTTCAGTGTTGTCAGACGTTTGTAATATTCTCACAATAAGCTAATTAGCTCAATTGGAGCATTTCTAGCATGTTTGGTTGAAATTGCAAATTTACATTTTTCACTTTTGTCAGACAATTGCAATATTCTCACAATAAGCTAATTAGCTCAATTGGAGCATTTCTAGCATGTTTGGTTGAAATTGGAAATTTACATTTTTCAGTGTTGTCAGACGTTTGTAATATTCTCACAACAAGCTAATTAGCTAAATTATAGCATTTCTAGCATGTTTGGTTGAAATTGCATATTTACATTTTTCACTTCTGTCAGACAATTGCAATATTCTCACAATAAGCTAATTAGCTCAATTGGAGCATTTCTAGCATGTTTGGTTGAAATTGGAAATTTACATTTTTCAATTTTGTTAGACGTTTGTAATATTCTCACAATAAGCTAATTAGCTCAATTGGAGCATTTCTAGCATGTTTGGTTGAAATTTGAAATTTACATTTTTCACTTTTGTCAGACAATTGCAATATTCTCACAATAAGCTAATTAGCTCAATTGGAGCATTTCTAGCATGTTTGGTTGAAATTGGAAATTTACATTTTTCAGTGTTGTCAGACTTTTGTAATATTCTCACAATAAGCTAATTAGCTAGATTTTAGCATTTCTAGCATGTTTGGTTGAAATTGCAAATTTACATTTTTCAATTTTGTTAGACGTTTGTAATATTCTCACAATAAGCTAGTTAGCTCAATTGGAGCATTTCTAGCATGTTTGGTTGAAATTGCAAATTTACATTTTTCACTTTTGTCAGACAATTGCAATATTCTCACAATAAGCTAATTAGCTCAATTGGAGCATTTCGAGCATGTTTGGTTGAAATTGGAAGTTTACATTTTTCACTTTTGTCAGACGTTTGTAATATTCTCACAATAAGCTAATTAGCTCAATTGGAGCATTTCTAGCACGTTTGGTTGAAATTGGAAATTTACATTTTTCAATTTTGTTAGACGTTTGTAATATTCTCACAATAAGCTAGTTAGCTCAATTGGAGCATTTCTAGCATGTTTGGTTGAAATTGCAAATTTACATTTTTCACTTTTGTCAGACAATTGCAATATTCTCACAATAAGCTAATTAGCTCAATTGGAGCATTTCTAGCATGTTTGGTTGAAATTGGAACTTTACATTTTTCACTTTTGTCAGACGTTTGTAATATTCTCACAATAAGCTAATTAGCTCAATTGGAGCATTTCTAGCCTGTTTGGTTAAAATTGGAAATTTACATTTTTCACTTTTGTCAAACAATTGCAATATTCTCTCAATAAGCTAATTAGCTCAATTGGAGCATTTCTAGCATGTTTGGTTGAAATTGGAAATTTACATTTTTCACTTTTGTCAAACAATTGCAATATTCTCTCAATAAGCTAATTAGCTCAATTGGAGCATTTCTAGCATGTTTGGTTGAATTTGGAAATTTACATTTTTCACTTTTGTCAGACGTTTGTAATATTCTCACAATAAGCTAATTAGCTCAATTGGAGCATTTCTAGCACGTTTGGTTGAAATTGGAAATTTACATTTTTCACTTTTGTCAGACAATTGCAATATTCTCACAATAAGCTAATTAGCTCAATTGGAGCATTTCTAGCATCTTCGGTTGAAATTGGAAATTTACATTTTTCAGTGTTGTCAGACGTTTGTAATATTCTCACAATAAGCTAATTAGCTCAATTGGAGCATTTCTAGCATGTTTGGTTGAAATTGGAAATTTACATTTTTCACTTTTGTCAGACAATTGCAATAATCTCACAGTAAGCTAATTAGCTCAATTGGAGCAATTCTAGCATGTTTGGTTGAAATTGGAAATTTACATTTTTCACTTTTGTCAGACAGTTGCAATATTCTCACAATAAGCTAATTAGCTCATTTGGAGCATTTCTAGCATATTTGGTTGAAATTAGAAATTTACATTTTTCAGTGTTGTCAGACGTTTGTAATATTCTCACAATAAGCTAATTAGCTCAATTGGAGCATTCTTAGCATGTTTGGTTGAAATTGGAAATTTACTTTTTTCACTTTTGTCAGACAATTGCAATATTCTCACAATAAGCTAATTAGCTCAATTGGAGCATTTCTAGCATGTTTGGTTGAAATTGGAAATTTACATTTTTCAGTGTTGTCAGACGTTTGTAATATTCTCACAATAAGCTAATTAGCTCAATTGGAGCATTTCTAGCATGTTCGGTTGAAATTGCAAATTTACATTTTTCACTTCTGTCAGACAATTGCAATATTCTCACAATAAGCTAATTAGCTCAATTGGAGCATTTCTAGCATGTTTGGTTGAAATTGGAAATTTACATTTTTCAGTGTTGTCAGACGTTTGTAATATTCTCACAATAAGCTAATTAGCTAAATTATAGCATTTCTAGCATGTTTGGTTGAAATTGGAAATTTACATTTTTCACTTTGTCAGACAGTTGCAATATTCTCACAATAAGCTAATTAGCTCAATTGGAGCATTTCTAGCATGTTTGGTTGAAATTGGAAATTTACATTTTTCACTTTTGTCAGACAATTGCAATATTCTCACAATAAGCTAATTAGCTCAATTGGAGCATTTCTAGCATGTTTGGTTGAAATTGGAAATTTACATTTTTCAGTGTTGTCAGACGTTTGTAATATTCTCACAATAAGCTAATTAGCTAAATTATAGCATTTCTAGCATGTTTGGTTGAAATTGCAAATTTACATTTTTCACTTTTGTCAGACAATTGCAATATTCTCACAATAAGCTAATTAGCTCAATTGGAGCATTTCTAGCATGTTTGGTTGAAATTGGAAATTTACATTTTTCAATTTTGTTTGACGTTTGTAATATTCTCACAATAAGCTAATTAGCTCAATTGGAGCATTTCTAGCATGTTTGGTTGAAATTGGAAATTTACATTTTTCACTTTTGTCAGACAATTGCAATATTTTCACAATAAGCTAATTAGCTCAATTGGAGCATTTCTAGCATGTTTAGTTGAAATTGGAAATTTACATTTTTCACTTTTGTCAGACGTTTGTAATATTCTCACAATAAGCTAATTAGCTCAATTGGAGCATTTCTAGCACGTTTGGTTGAAAATGGAAATGTACATTTTTCACTTTTGTCAAACAATTGCAATATTCTCTCAATAAGCTAAGTAGCTCAATTGGAGCATTTCTAGCATGTTTGGTTGAAATTGGAAATTTACATTTTTCACTTTTGTCAGACGTTTGTAATATTCTCACAATAAGCTAATTAGCTCAATTGGAGCATTTCTAGCACGTTTGGTTGAAATTGGAAATTTACATTTTTCACTTTTGTCAGACAATTGCAATATTCTCTCAATAAGCTAATTAGCTCAATTGGAGCATTTCTAGCATCTTCGGTTGAAATTGGAAATTTACATTTTTCAGTGTTGTCAGACGTTTGTAATATTCTCACAATAAGCTAATTAGCTCAATTGGAGCATTTTTAGCATGTTTGGTTGAAATTGGAAATTTACTTTTTTCACTTTTGTCAGACAATTGCAATATTCTCACAATAAGCTAATTAGCTCAATTGGAGCATTTCTAGCATGTTTGGTTGAAATTGGAAATTTACATTTTTCAGTGTTGTCAGACGTTTGTAATATTCTCACAATAAGCTAATTAGCTCAATTGGAGCATTTGTAGCATGTTTGGTTGAAATTGCAAATTTACATTTTTCACTTCTGTCAGACAATTGCAATATTCTCACAATAAGCTAATTAGCTCAATTGGAGCATTTCTAGCATGTTTGGTTGAAATTGGAAATTTACATTTTTCAGTGTTGTCAGACGTTTGTAATATTCTCACAATAAGCTAATTAGCTAAATTATAGCATTTCTAGCATGTTTGGTTGAAATTGCATATTTACACTTTTCACTTCTGTCAGACAATTGCAATATTCTCACAATAAGCTAATTAGCTCAATTGGAGCATTTCTAGCATGTTTGGTTGAAATTGGAAATTTACATTTTTCACTTTTGTCAGACAATTGCAATATTCTCACAATAAGCTAATTAGCTCAATTGGAGCATTTCTAGCATGTTTGGTTGAAATTGAAAATTTACATTTTTCACTTTTGTCAGACAATTGCAATATTCTCACAATAAGCTAATTAGCTCAATTGGAGCATTTCTAGCATGTTTGGTTGAAATTGGAAATTTACATTTTTCAGTGTTGTCAGACGTTTGTAATATTCTCACAATAAGCTAATTAGCTAAATTATAGCATTTCTAGCATGTTTGGTTGAAATTTCAAATTTACATTTTTCACTTTTGTCAGACAATTGCAATATTCTCACAATAAGCTAATTAGCTCAATTGGAGCATTTCTAGCATGTTTGGTTGAAATTGGAAATTTACATTTTTCACTTTTGTCAGACAATTGCAATATTTTCACAATAAGCTAATTAGCTCAATTGGAGCATTACTAGCATGTTTAGTTGAAATTGGAAATTTACATTTTTCACTTATGTCAGACGTTTGTAATATTCTCACAATAAGCTAATTAGCTCAATTGGAGCATTTCTAGCACGTTTGGTTGAAATTGGAAATGTACATTTTTCACTTTTGTCAAACAATTGCAATATTCTCTCAATAAGCTAAGTAGCTCAATTGGAGCATTTCTAGCATGTTTGGTTGAAATTGGAAATTTACATTTTTCACTTTTGTCAGACGTTTGTAATATTCTCACAATAAGCTAATTAGCTCAATTGGAGCATTTCTAGCACGTTTGGTTGAAATTGGAAATTTACATTTTTCACTTTTGTCAGACAATTGCAATATTCTCACAATAAGCTAATTAGCTCAATTGGAGCATTTCTAGCATCTTCGGTTGAAATTGGAAATTTACATTTTTCAGTGTTGTCAGACGTTTGTAATATTCTCACAATAAGCTAATTAGCTCAATTGGAGCATTTCTAGCATGTTTGGTTGAAATTGGAAATTTACATTTTTCACTTTTGTCAGACAATTGCAATAATCTCACAGTAAGCCAATTAGCTCAATTGGAGCAATTCTAGCATGTTTGGTTGAAATTGGAAATTTACATTTTTCACTTTTGTCAGACAGTTGCAATATTCTCACAATAAGCTAATTAGCTCAATTGGAGCATTTCTAGCATGTTTGGTTGAAATTGGAAATTTACTTTTTTCACTTTTGTCAGACAATTGCAATATTCTCTCAATAAGCTAATTAGCTCATTTGGAGCATTTCTAGCATGTTTGGTTGAAATTAGAAATTTACATTTTTCAGTGTTGTCAGACGTTTGTAATATTCTCACAATAAGCTAATTAGCTCAATTGGAGCATTTTTAGCATTTTTGGTTGAAATTGGAAATTTACATTTTTCAGTTTTGTCAGACGTTTGTAAAATTCTTACAGTAGGCTTATTTGCGCAATTTGAGCATTTCTAGCATGTTTGGTTGAAATTGGAAATTTACATTTTTCACTTTTGTCAGACAATTGCAATATTCTCACAATAAGCTAATTAGCTCAATTGGAGCATTTCTAGCATGTTTGGTTGAAATTGGAAATTTACATTTTTCAGTGTTGTCAGACGTTTGTAATATTCTCACAATAAGCTAATTAGCTAAATTATAGCATTTCTAGCATGTTTGGTTGAAATTGCAAATTTACATTTTTCACTTCTGTCAGACAATTGCAATATTCTCACAATAAGCTAATTAGCTCAATTGGAGCATTTCCAGCATGTTTGGTTGAAATTGGAAAATTACATTTTTCAGTGTTGTCAGACGTTTGTAATATTCTCACAATAAGCTAATTAGCTCAATTGGAGCATTTCTAGCATGTTTGGTTGAAATTGGAAATTTACATTTTTCAGTGTTGTCAGACATTTGTAATATTCTCACAATAAGCTAATTAGCTAAATTGGAGCATTTCTAGCATGTTTGGTTGAAATTGCAAATTTACATTTTTCACTTCTGTCAGACAATTGCAATATTCTCACAATAAGCTAATTAGCTCAATTGGAGCATTTCTAGCATGTTTGGTTGAAATTGGAAATTTACATTTTTCACTTTTGTCAGACAATTGCAATATTCTCACAATAAGCTAATTAGCTCAATTGGAGCATTTCTAGCATGTTTGGTTGAAATTGGAAATTTACATTTTTCAGTGTTGTCAGACATTTGTAATATTCTCACAATAAGCTAATTAGCTAAATTGGAGCATTTCTAGCATTTTTGGTTGAAATTGGAAATTTACATTTTTCAGTTTTGTCAGACGTTTGTAAAATTCTTACAGTAGGCTTATTTGCGCAATTTGAGCATTTCTAGCATGTTTGGTTGAAATTGGAAAGTTACATTTTTCACTTTTGTCAGACAATTGCAATATTCTCACAATAAGCTAATTAGCTCAATTGGAGCATTTCTAGCATGTTTGGTTGAAATTGGAAATTTACATTTTTCAGTGTTGTCAGACATTTGTAATATTCTCACAATAAGCTAATTAGCTAAATTGGAGCATTTCTAGCATGTTTGGTTGAAATTGCAAATTTACATTTTTCACTTCTGTCAGACAATTGCAATATTCTCACAATAAGCTAATTAGCTCAATTGGAGCATTTCTAGCATGTTTGGTTGAAATTGGAAATTTACATTTTTCACTTTTGTCAGACAATTGCAATATTCTCACAATAAGCTAATTAGCTCAATTGGAGCATTTCTAGCATGTTTGGTTGAAATTGGAACTTTACATTTTTCACTTTTGTCAGATGTTTGTAATATTCTCACAATAAGCTAATTAGCTCAATTGGAGCATTTCTAGCCTGTTTGGTTAAAATTGGAAATTTACATTTTTCACTTTTGTCAAACAATTGCAATATTCTCTCAATAAGCTAATTAGCTCAATTGGAGCATTTCTAGCATGTTTGGTTGAAATTGGAAATTTACATTTTTCACTTTTGTCAAACAATTGCAATATTCTCTCAATAAGCTAATTAGCTCAATTGGAGCATTTCTAGCATGTTTGGTTGAATTTGGAAATTTACATTTTTCACTTTTGTCAGACGTTTGTAATATTCTCACAATAAGCTAATTAGCTCAATTGGAGCATTTCTAGCACATTTGGTTGAAATTGGAAATTTACTTTTTTTCACTTTTGTCAGACAATTGCAATATTCTCACAATAAGCTAATTAGCTCAATTGGAGCATTTCTAGCATCTTCAGTTGAAATTGGAAATTCACATTTTTCAGTGTTGTCAGACGTTTGTAATATTCTCACAATAAGCTAATTAGCTCAATTGGAGCATTTCTAGCATGTTTGGTTGAAATTGGAAATTTACATTTTTCACTTCTGTCAGACAATTGCAATAATCTCACAGTAAGCTAATTAGCTCAATTGGAGCAATTCTAGCATGTTTGGTTGAAATTGGAAATTTACATTTTTCACTTTTGTCAGACAGTTGCAATATTCTCACAATAAGCTAATTAGCTCAATTGGAGCATTTCTAGCATGTTTGGTTGAAATTGGAAATTTACTTTTTTCACTTTTGTCAGACAATTGCAATATTCTCTCAATAAGCTAAGTAGCTCATTTGGAGCATTTCTAGCGTGTTTGGTTGAAATTAGAAATTTACATTTTTCAGTGTTGTCAGACGTTTGTAATATTCTCACAATAAGCTAATTAGCTCAATTGGAGCATTTTTAGCATGTTTGGTTGAAATTGGAAATTTACATTTTTCAGTTTTGTCAGACGTTTGTAAAATTCTTACAGTAGGCTTATTTGCGCAATTTGAGCATTTCTAGCATGTTTGGTTGAAATTGGAAATTTACTTTTTTCACTTTTGTCAGACAATTGCAATATTTTCACAATAAGCTAATTAGCTCAATTGGAGCATTTCTAGCATGTTTGGTTGAAATTGGAAATTTACATTTTTCAGTTTTGTCAGACGTTTGTAATATTCTCACAATAAGCTAATTAGCTAAATTATAGCATTTCTAGCATGTTTGGTTGAAATTGCATATTTACATTTTTCACTTCTGTCAGACAATTGCAATATTCTCACAATAAGCTAATTAGCTCAATTGGAGCATTTCTAGCATGTTTGGTTGAAATTGGAAATTTACATTTTTCAATTTTGTTAGACGTTTGTAATATTCTCACAATAAGCTAATTAGCTCAGTTGGAGCATTTCTAGCATGTTTGGTTGAAATTGGAAATTTACATTTTTCACTTTTGTCAGACAATTGCAATATTCTCACAATAAGCTAATTAGCTCAATTGGAGCATTTCTAGCACGTTTGGTTGAAATTGGAAATTTACATTTTTCACTTTTGTCAAACAATTGCAATATTCTCTGAATAAGCTAATTAGCTCAATTGGAGCATTTCTAGCATGTTTGGTTGAAATTGGAAATTTACATTTTTCACTTTTGTCAGACGTTTGTAATATTCTCACAATAAGCTAATTAGCTCAATTGGAGCATTTCTAGCATGTTTGGTTGAAATTGGAAATTTACATTTTTCACTTTTGTCAGACAATTGCAATATTCTCTCAATAAGCTAATTAGCTCAATTGGAGCATTTCTAGCATGTTTGGTTGAAATTGGAAATTTACATTTTTCAGTTTTGTCAGACGTTTGTAATATTCTCACAATAAGCTAATTAGCTCAATTGGAGCATTTCTAGCATGTTTGGTTGAAATTGGAAAATTACATTTTTCAGTGTTGTCAGACGTTTGTATTAATCTCACAATAAGCTAATTAGCTCAATTGGAGCATTTCTAGCATCTTCGGTTGAAATTGGAAATTTACATTTTTCAGTGTTGTCAGACGTTTGTAATATTCTCACAATAAGCTAATTAGCTCAATTGGAGCATTTCTAGCATGTTTGGTTGAAATTGGAAATTTACATTTTTCACTTCTGTCAGACAATTGCAATAATCTCACAGTAAGCTAATTAGCTCAATTGGAGCAATTCTAGCATGTTTGGTTGAAATTGGAAATTTACATTTTTCACTTTTGTCCGACAGTTGCAATATTCTCACAATAAGCTAATTAGCTCATTTGGAGCATTTCTAGCGTGTTTGGTTGAAATTAGAAATTTACATTTTTCAGTGTTGTCAGACGTTTGTAATATTCTCACAATAAGCTAATTAGCTCAATTGGAGCATTTTTAGCATGTTTGGTTGAAATTGGAAATTTACATTTTTCAGTTTTATCAGACGTTTGTAAAATTCTTACAGTAGGCTTATTTGCGCAATTTGAGCATTTCTAGCATGTTTGGTTGAAATTGGAAATTTACTTTTTTCACTTTTGTCAGACAATTGCAATATTCTCTCAATAAGCTAATTAGCTCATTTGGAGCATTTCTAGCATGTTTGGTTGAAATTAGAAATTTACATTTTTCAGTGTTGTCAGACGTTTGTAATATTCTCACAATAAGCTAATTAGCTCAATTGGAGCATTTTTAGCATTTTTGGTTGAAATTGGAAATTTACATTTTTCAGTTTTGTCAGACGTTTGTAAAATTCTTACAGTAGGCTTATTTGCGCAATTTGAGCATTTCTAGCATGTTTGGTTGAAATTGGAAATTTACATTTTTCACTTTTGTCAGACAATTGCAATATTCTCACAATAAGCTAATTAGCTCAATTGGAGCATTTCTAGCATGTTTGGTTGAAATTGGAAATTTACATTTTTCAGTGTTGTCAGACGTTTGTAATATTCTCACAATAAGCTAATTAGCTAAATTATAGCATTTCTAGCATGTTTGGTTGAAATTGGAAATTTACATTTTTCAGTGTTGTCTGACGTTTGTAATATTCTCACAATAAGCTAATTAGCTAAATTATAGCATTTTTAGCATGTTTGGTTGAAATTGCAAATTTACATTTTTCACTTTTGTCAGACAATTGCAATATTCTCACAATAAGCTAATTAGCTCAATTGGAGCATTTCTAGCATGTTTGGTTGAAATTGGAAATTTACATTTTTCACTTTTGTCAAACAATTGCAATATTCTCTCAATAAGCTAATTAGCTCAATTGGAGCATTTCTAGCATGTTTGGTTGAAATTGGAAATTTACATTTTTCAGTGTTGTCAGACGTTTGTAATATTCTCACAATAAGCTAATTAGCTCAATTGGAGCATTTCTAGCACGTTTGGTTGAAATTGGAAATTTACATTTTTCACTTTTGTCAGACAATTGCAATATTCTCTCAATAAGCTAATTAGCTCAATTGGAACATTTCTAGCATGTTTGGTTGAAATTGGAAATTTACATTTTTCAGTTTTGTCAGACGTTTGTAATATTCTCACAATAAGCTAATTAGCTCAATTGGAGCATTTCTAGCATGTTTGGTTGAAATTGGAAAATTACATTTTTCAGTGTTGTCAGACGTTTGTAATATTCTCACAATAAGCTAATTAGCTCAATTGGAGCATTTCTAGCATGTTTGGTTGAAATTGGAAATCTACATTTTTCAGTTTTGTCAGACGTTTGTAATATTCTCACAATAAGCTAATTAGCTCAATTGGAGCATTTCTAGCATGTTTGGTTAAAATTGGAAATTTACATTTTTCAGTTTTGTCAGACGTTTGTAAAATTCTTACAGTAGGCTTATTTGCGATATTTGAGCATTTCTAGCATGTTTGGTTGAAATTGGAAATTTACTTTTTTCACTTTTGTCAGACAATTGCAATATTCTCACAATAAGCTAATTAGCTCAATTGGAGCATTTCTAGCATGTTTGGTTGAAATTGGAAATTTACGTTTTTCAGTGTTGTCAGACGTTTGTAATATTCTCACAATAAGCTAATTAGCTAAATTGGAGCATTTCTAGCATGTTTGGTTGAAATTGCAAATTTACATTTTTCACTTCTGTCAGACAATTGCAATATTCTCACAATAAGCTAATTAGCTCAATTGGAGCATTTCTAGCATGTTTGGTTGAAATTGGAAATTTACATTTTTCAGTGTTGTCAGACGTTTGTAACATTCTCACAATAAGCTAATTAGCTCAATTGGAACATTTCTAGCATGTTTGGTTGAAATTGCAAATCTACATTTTTCACTTCTGTCAGACAATTGCAATATTCTCACAATAAGCTAATTCGCTCAATTGGAGCATTTCTAGCATGTTTGGTTGAAATTGGAAATTTACATTTTTCACTTTTGTCAGACAATTGCAATATTCTCACAATAAGCTAATTAGCTCAATTGGAGCATTTCTAGCATGTTTGGTTGAAATTGGAACTTTACATTTTTCACTTTTGTCAGATGTTTGTAATATTCTCACAATAAGCTAATTAGCTCAATTGGAGCATTTCTAGCCTGTTTGGTTAAAATTGGAAATTTACAATTTTCACTTTTGTCAAACAGTTGCAATATTCTCTCAATAAGCTAATTAGCTCAATTGGAGCATTTCTAGCATGTTTGGTTGAAATTGGAAATTTACATTTTTCACTTTTGTCAAACAATTGCAATGTTCTCTCAATAAGCTAATTAGCTCAATTGGAGCATTTCTAGCATGTTTGGTTGAATTTGGAAATTTACATTTTTCACTTTTGTCAGACGTTTGTAATATTCTCACAATAAGCTAATTAGCTCAATTGGAGCATTTCTAGCACATTTGGTTGAAATTGGAAATTTACTTTTTTCACTTTTGTCAGACAATTGCAATATTCTCACAATAAGCTAATTAGCTCAATTGGAGCATTTCTAGCATCTTCGGTTGAAATTGGAAATTCACATTTTTCAGTGTTGTCAGACGTTTGTAATATTCTCACAATAAGCTAATTAGCTCAATTGGAGCATTTCTAGCATGTTTGGTTGAAATTGGAAATTTACATTTTTCACATCTGTCAGACAATTGCAATAATCTCACAGTAAGCTAATTAGCTCAATTGGAGCAATTCTAGCATGTTTGGTTGAAATTGGAAATTTACATTTTTCACTTTTGTCAGACAGTTGCAATATTCTCACAATAAGCTAATTAGCTCAATTGGAGCATTTCTAGCATGTTTGGTTGAAATTGGAAATTTACTTTTTTCACTTTTGTCAGACAATTGCAATATTCTCTCAATAAGCTAATTAGCTCATTTGGAGCATTTCTAGCGTGTTTGGTTGAAATTAGAAATTTACATTTTTCAGTGTTGTCAGACGTTTGTAATATTCTCACAATAAGCTAATTAGCTCAATTGGAGCATTTTTAGCATGTTTGGTTGAAATTGGAAATTTACATTTTTCAGTTTTGTCAGACGTTTGTAAAATTCTTACAGTAGGCTTAATTGTGCAATTTGAGCATTTCTGGCATGTTTGGTTGAAATTGGAAATTTACTTTTTTCACTTTTGTCAGACAATTGCAATATTCTCACAATAAGCTAATTAGCTCAATTGGAGCATTTCTAGCATGTTTGGTTGAAATTGCAAATTTACATTTTTCAGTGTTGTCAGACGTTTGTAATATTCTCACACTAAGCTAATTAGCTCAATTGGAGCATTTCTAGCATGTTTGGTTGAAATTGCAAATTTACATTTTTCACTTCTGTCAGACAATTGCAATATTCTCACAATAAGCTAATTAGCTCAATTGGAGCATTTCTAGCATGTTTGGTTGAAATTGGAAATTTACATTTTTCAGTGTTGTCAGACGTTTGTAATATTCTCACAATAAGCTAATTAGCTAAATTATAGCATTTTTAGCATGTTTGGTTGAAATTGCAAATTTACATTTTTCACTTTTGTCAGACAATTGCAATATTCTCACAATAAGCTAATTAGCTCAATTGGAGCATTTCTAGCACGTTTGGTTGAAATTGGAAATTTACATTTTTCACTTTTGTCAAACAATTGCAATATTCTCTCAATAAGCTAATTAGCTCAATTGGAGCATTTCTAGCATGTTTGGTTGAAATTGGAAATTTACATTTTTCACTTTTGTCAGACGTTTGTAATATTCTCACAATAAGCTAATTAGCTCAATTGGAGCATTTCTAGCATATTCGGTTGAAATTGGAAATTTACATTTTTCAGTGTTGTCAGACGTTTGTAATATTCTCACAATAAGCTAATTAGCTCAATTGGAGCATTTCTAGCACGTTTGGTTGAAATTGGAAATTTACATTTTTCACTTTTGTCAGACAATTGCAATATTCTCTCAATAAGCTAATTAGCTCAATTGGAACATTTCTAGCATGTTTGGTTGAAATTGGAAATTTACATTTTTCAGTTTTGTCAGACGTTTGTAATATTCTCACAATAAGCTAATTAGCTCAATTGGAGCATTTCTAGCATGTTTGGTTGAAATTGGAAAATTACATTTTTCAGTGTTGTCAGACGTTTGTAATATTCTCACAATAAGCTAATTAGCTCAATTGGAGCATTTCTAGCATGTTTGGTTGAAATTGGAAAATTACATTTTTCAGTGTTGTCAGACGTTTGTAATATTCTCTCAATAAGCTAATTAGCTCAATTGGAACATTTCTAGCATGTTTGGTTGAAATTGGAAATTTACATTTTTCAGTTTTGTCAGACGTTTGTAACATTCTCACAATAAGCTAATTAGCTCAATTGGAACATTTCTAGCATGTTTGGTTGAAATTGCAAATCTACATTTTTCACTTCTGTCAGACAATTGCAATATTCTCACAATAAGCTAATTCGCTCAATTGGAGCATTTCTAGCATGTTTGGTTGAAATTGGAAATTTACATTTTTCACTTTTGTCAGACAATTGCAATATTCTCACAATAAGCTAATTAGCTCAATTGGAGCATTTCTAGCATGTTTGGTTGAAATTGGAACTTTACATTTTTCACTTTTGTCAGATGTTTGTAATATTCTCACAATAAGCTAATTAGCTCAATTGGAGCATTTCTAGCCTGTTTGGTTAAAATTGGAAATTTACATTTTTCACTTTTGTCAAACAATTGCAATATTCTCTCAATAAGCTAATTAGCTCAATTGGAGCATTTCTAGCATGTTTGGTTGAAATTGGAAATTTACATTTTTCACTTTTGTCAAACAATTGCAATGTTCTCTCAATAAGCTAATTAGCTCAATTGGAGCATTTCTAGCATGTTTGGTTGAATTTGGAAATTTACATTTTTCACTTTTGTCAGACGTTTGTAATATTCTCACAATAAGCTAATTAGCTCAATTGGAGCATTTCTAGCACATTTGGTTGAAATTGGAAATTTACTTTTTTCACTTTTGTCAGACAATTGCAATATTCTCACAATAAGCTAATTAGCTCAATTGGAGCATTTCTAGCATCTTCGGTTGAAATTGGAAATTCACATTTTTCAGTGTTGTCAGACGTTTGTAATATTCTCACAATAAGCTAATTAGCTCAATTGGAGCATTTCTAGCATGTTTGGTTGAAATTGGAAATTTACATTTTTCACATCTGTCAGACAATTGCAATAATCTCACAGTAAGCTAATTAGCTCAATTGGAGCAATTCTAGCATGTTTGGTTGAAATTGGAAATTTACATTTTTCACTTTTGTCAGACAGTTGCAATATTCTCACAATAAGCTAATTAGCTCAATTGGAGCATTTCTAGCATGTTTGGTTGAAATTGGAAATTTACTTTTTTCACTTTTGTCAGACAATTGCAATATTCTCTCAATAAGCTAATTAGCTCATTTGGAGCATTTCTAGCGTGTTTGGTTGAAATTAGAAATTTACATTTTTCAGTGTTGTCAGACGTTTGCAATATTCTCACAATAAGCTAATTAGCTCAATTGGAGCATTTTTAGCATGTTTGGTTGAAATTGGAAATTAACATTTTTCAGTTTGGTCAGACGTTTGTAAAATTCTTACAGTAGGCTTAATTGTGCAATTTGAGCATTTCTGGCATGTTTGGTTGAAATTGGAAATTTACTTTTTTCACTTTTGTCAGACAATTGCAATATTCTCACAATAAGCTAATTAGCTCAATTGGAGCATTTCTAGCATGTTTGGTTGAAATTGCAAATTTACATTTTTCAGTGTTGTCAGACGTTTGTAATATTCTCACACTAAGCTAATTAGCTCAATTGGAGCATTTTTAGCATGTTTGGTTGAAATTGCAAATTTACATTTTTCACTTCTGTCAGACAATTGCAATATTCTCACAATAAGCTAATTAGCTCAATTGGAGCATTTCTAGCATGTTTGGTTGAAATTGGAAATTTACATTTTTCAGTGTTGTCAGACGTTTGTAATATTCTCACAATAAGCTAATTAGCTAAATTATAGCATTTTTAGCATGTTTGGTTGAAATTGCAAATTTACATTTTTCACTTTTGTCAGACAATTGCAATATTCTCACAATAAGCTAATTAGCTCAATTGGAGCATTTCTAGCACGTTTGGTTGAAATTGGAAATTTACATTTTTCACTTTTGTCAAACAATTGCAATATTCTCTCAATAAGCTAATTAGCTCAATTGGAGCATTTCTAGCATGTTTGGTTGAAATTGGAAATTTACATTTTTCACTTTTGTCAGACGTTTGTAATATTCTCACAATAAGCTAATTAGCTCAATTGGAGCATTTCTAGCATATTCGGTTGAAATTGGAAATTTACATTTTTCAGTGTTGTCAGACGTTTGTAATATTCTCACAATAAGCTAATTAGCTCAATTGGAGCATTTCTAGCACGTTTGGTTGAAATTGGAAATTTACATTTTTCACTTTTGTCAGACAATTGCAATATTCTCTCAATAAGCTAATTAGCTCAATTGGAACATTTCTAGCATGTTTGGTTGAAATTGGAAATTTACATTTTTCAGTTTTGTCAGACGTTTGTAATATTCTCACAATAAGCTAATTAGCTCAATTGGAGCATTTCTAGCATGTTTGGTTGAAATTGGAAAATTACATTTTTCAGTGTTGTCAGACGTTTGTAATATTCTCACAATAAGCTAATTAGCTCAATTGGAGCATTTCTAGCATGTTTGGTTGAAATTGGAAATCTACATTTTTCAGTTTTGTCAGACGTTTGTAATATTCTCACAATAAGCTAATTAGCTCAATTGGAGCATTTCTAGCATGTTTGGTTGAAATTGGAAATTTACATTTTTCAGTTTTGTCAGACGTTTGTAAAATTCTTACAGTAGGCTTATTTGCGATATTTGAGCATTTCTAGCATGTTTGGTTGAAATTGGAAATTTACTTTTTTCACTTTTGTCAGACAATTGCAATATTCTCACAATAAGCTAATTAGCTCAATTGGAGCATTTCTAGCATGTTTGGTTGAAATTGGAAATTTACGTTTTTCAGTGTTGTCAGACGTTTGTAATATTCTCACAATAAGCTAATTAGCTAAATTGGAGCATTTCTAGCATGTTTGGTTGAAATTGCAAATTTACATTTTTCACTTCTGTCAGACAATTGCAATATTCTCACAATAAGCTAATTAGCTCAATTGGAGCATTTCTAGCATGTTTGGTTGAAATTGGAAATTTACATTTTTCAGTGTTGTCAGACGTTTGTAACATTCTCACAATAAGCTAATTAGCTCAATTGGAACATTTCTAGCATGTTTGGGTGAAATTGCAAATCTACATTTTTCACTTCTGTCAGACAATTGCAATATTCTCACAATAAGCTAATTCGCTCAATTGGAGCATTTCTAGCATGTTTGGTTGAAATTGGAAATTTACATTTTTCACTTTTGTCAGACAATTGCAATATTCTCACAATAAGCTAATTAGCTCAATTGGAGCATTTCTAGCATGTTTGGTTGAAATTGGAACTTTACATTTTTCACTTTTGTCAGATGTTTGTAATATTCTCACAATAAGCTAATTAGCTCAATTGGAGCATTTCTAGCCTGTTTGGTTAAAATTGGAAATTTACATTTTTCACTTTTGTCAGACGTTTGTAAAATTCTTACAGTAGGCTTATTTGCGCAATTTGAGCATTTCTAGCATGTTTGGTTGAAATTGGAAATTTACATTTTTCACTTTTGTCAGACAATTGCAATATTTTCACAATAAGCTAATTAGCTCAATTGGAGCATTACTAGCATGTTTAGTTGAAATTGGAAATTTACATTTTTCACTTATGTCAGACGTTTGTAATATTCTCACAATAAGCTAATTAGCTCAATTGGAGCATTTCTAGCACGTTTGGTTGAAATTGGAAATGTACATTTTTCACTTTTGTCAAACAATTGCAATATTCTCTCAATAAGCTAAGTAGCTCAATTGGAGCATTTCTAGCATGTTTGGTTGAAATTGGAAATTTACATTTTTCACTTTTGTCAGACGTTTGTAATATTCTCACAATAAGCTAATTAGCTCAATTGGAGCATTTCTAGCACGTTTGGTTGAAATTGGAAATTTACATTTTTCACTTTTGTCAGACAATTGCAATATTCTCACAATAAGCTAATTAGCTCAATTGGAGCATTTCTAGCATCTTCGGTTGAAATTGGAAATTTACATTTTTCAGTGTTGTCAGACGTTTGTAATATTCTCACAATAAGCTAATTAGCTCAATTGGAGCATTTCTAGCATGTTTGGTTGAAATTGGAAATTTACTTTTTTCACTTTTGTCAGACAATTGCAATATTCTCTCAATAAGCTAATTAGCTCATTTGGAGCATTTCTAGCATGTTTGGTTGAAATTAGAAATTTACATTTTTCAGTGTTGTCAGACGTTTGTAATATTCTCACAATAAGCTAATTAGCTCAATTGGAGCATTTTTAGCATTTTTGGTTGAAATTGGAAATTTACATTTTTCAGTTTTGTCAGACGTTTGTAAAATTCTTACAGTAGGCTTATTTGCGCAATTTGAGCATTTCTAGCATGTTTGGTTGAAATTGGAAATTTACATTTTTCACTTTTGTCAGACAATTGCAATATTCTCACAATAAGCTAATTAGCTCAATTGGAGCATTTCTAGCATGTTTGGTTGAAATTGGAAATTTACATTTTTCAGTGTTGTCAGACGTTTGTAATATTCTCACAATAAGCTAATTAGCTAAATTATAGCATTTCTAGCATGTTTGGTTGAAATTGCAAATTTACATTTTTCACTTCTGTCAGACAATTGCAATATTCTCACAATAAGCTAATTAGCTCAATTGGAGCATTTCCAGCATGTTTGGTTGAAATTGGAAAATTACATTTTTCAGTGTTGTCAGACGTTTGTAATATTCTCACAATAAGCTAATTAGCTCAATTGGAGCATTTCTAGCATGTTTGGTTGAAATTGGAAATTTACATTTTTCAGTGTTGTCAGACATTTGTAATATTCTCACAATAAGCTAATTAGCTAAATTGGAGCATTTCTAGCATGTTTGGTTGAAATTGCAAATTTACATTTTTCACTTCTGTCAGACAATTGCAATATTCTCACAATAAGCTAATTAGCTCAATTGGAGCATTTCTAGCATGTTTGGTTGAAATTGGAAATTTACATTTTTCACTTTTGTCAGACAATTGCAATATTCTCACAATAAGCTAATTAGCTCAATTGGAGCATTTCTAGCATGTTTGGTTGAAATTGGAAATTTACATTTTTCAGTGTTGTCAGACATTTGTAATATTCTCACAATAAGCTAATTAGCTAAATTGGAGCATTTCTAGCATTTTTGGTTGAAATTGGAAATTTACATTTTTCACTTTTGTCAGACGTTTGTAATATTCTCACAATAAGCTAATTAGCTCAATTGGAGCATTTCTAGCACATTTGGTTGAAATTGGAAATTTACTTTTTTTCACTTTTGTCAGACAATTGCAATATTCTCACAATAAGCTAATTAGCTCAATTGGAGCATTTCTAGCATCTTCAGTTGAAATTGGAAATTCACATTTTTCAGTGTTGTCAGACGTTTGTAATATTCTCACAATAAGCTAATTAGCTCAATTGGAGCATTTCTAGCATGTTTGGTTGAAATTGGAAATTTACATTTTTCACTTCTGTCAGACAATTGCAATAATCTCACAGTAAGCTAATTAGCTCAATTGGAGCAATTCTAGCATGTTTGGTTGAAATTGGAAATTTACATTTTTCACTTTTGTCAGACAGTTGCAATATTCTCACAATAAGCTAATTAGCTCAATTGGAGCATTTCTAGCATGTTTGGTTGAAATTGGAAATTTACTTTTTTCACTTTTGTCAGACAATTGCAATATTCTCTCAATAAGCTAAGTAGCTCATTTGGAGCATTTCTAGCGTGTTTGGTTGAAATTAGAAATTTACATTTTTCAGTGTTGTCAGACGTTTGTAATATTCTCACAATAAGCTAATTAGCTCAATTGGAGCATTTTTAGCATGTTTGGTTGAAATTGGAAATTTACATTTTTCAGTTTTGTCAGACGTTTGTAAAATTCTTACAGTAGGCTTATTTGCGCAATTTGAGCATTTCTAGCATGTTTGGTTGAAATTGGAAATTTACTTTTTTCACTTTTGTCAGACAATTGCAATATTTTCACAATAAGCTAATTAGCTCAATTGGAGCATTTCTAGCATGTTTGGTTGAAATTGGAAATTTACATTTTTCAGTTTTGTCAGACGTTTGTAATATTCTCACAATAAGCTAATTAGCTAAATTATAGCATTTCTAGCATGTTTGGTTGAAATTGCATATTTACATTTTTCACTTCTGTCAGACAATTGCAATATTCTCACAATAAGCTAATTAGCTCAATTGGAGCATTTCTAGCATGTTTGGTTGAAATTGGAAATTTACATTTTTCAATTTTGTTAGACGTTTGTAATATTCTCACAATAAGCTAATTAGCTCAGTTGGAGCATTTCTAGCATGTTTGGTTGAAATTGGAAATTTACATTTTTCACTTTTGTCAGACAATTGCAATATTCTCACAATAAGCTAATTAGCTCAATTGGAGCATTTCTAGCACGTTTGGTTGAAATTGGAAATTTACATTTTTCACTTTTGTCAAACAATTGCAATATTCTCTGAATAAGCTAATTAGCTCAATTGGAGCATTTCTAGCATGTTTGGTTGAAATTGGAAATTTACATTTTTCACTTTTGTCAGACGTTTGTAATATTCTCACAATAAGCTAATTAGCTCAATTGGAGCATTTCTAGCATGTTTGGTTGAAATTGGAAATTTACATTTTTCACTTTTGTCAGACAATTGCAATATTCTCTCAATAAGCTAATTAGCTCAATTGGAGCATTTCTAGCATGTTTGGTTGAAATTGGAAATTTACATTTTTCAGTTTTGTCAGACGTTTGTAATATTCTCACAATAAGCTAATTAGCTCAATTGGAGCATTTCTAGCATGTTTGGTTGAAATTGGAAAATTACATTTTTCAGTGTTGTCAGACGTTTGTATTAATCTCACAATAAGCTAATTAGCTCAATTGGAGCATTTCTAGCATCTTCGGTTGAAATTGGAAATTTACATTTTTCAGTGTTGTCAGACGTTTGTAATATTCTCACAATAAGCTAATTAGCTCAATTGGAGCATTTCTAGCATGTTTGGTTGAAATTGGAAATTTACATTTTTCACTTCTGTCAGACAATTGCAATAATCTCACAGTAAGCTAATTAGCTCAATTGGAGCAATTCTAGCATGTTTGGTTGAAATTGGAAATTTACATTTTTCACTTTTGTCCGACAGTTGCAATATTCTCACAATAAGCTAATTAGCTCATTTGGAGCATTTCTAGCGTGTTTGGTTGAAATTAGAAATTTACATTTTTCAGTGTTGTCAGACGTTTGTAATATTCTCACAATAAGCTAATTAGCTCAATTGGAGCATTTTTAGCATGTTTGGTTGAAATTGGAAATTTACATTTTTCAGTTTTGTCAGACGTTTGTAAAATTCTTACAGTAGGCTTATTTGCGCAATTTGAGCATTTCTAGCATGTTTGGTTGAAATTGGAAATTTACTTTTTTCACTTTTGTCAGACAATTGCAATATTCTCTCAATAAGCTAATTAGCTCATTTGGAGCATTTCTAGCATGTTTGGTTGAAATTAGAAATTTACATTTTTCAGTGTTGTCAGACGTTTGTAATATTCTCACAATAAGCTAATTAGCTCAATTGGAGCATTTTTAGCATTTTTGGTTGAAATTGGAAATTTACATTTTTCAGTTTTGTCAGACGTTTGTAAAATTCTTACAGTAGGCTTATTTGCGCAATTTGAGCATTTCTAGCATGTTTGGTTGAAATTGGAAATTTACATTTTTCACTTTTGTCAGACAATTGCAATATTCTCACAATAAGCTAATTAGCTCAATTGGAGCATTTCTAGCATGTTTGGTTGAAATTGGAAATTTACATTTTTCAGTGTTGTCAGACGTTTGTAATATTCTCACAATAAGCTAATTAGCTAAATTATAGCATTTCTAGCATGTTTGGTTGAAATTGGAAATTTACATTTTTCAGTGTTGTCAGACGTTTGTAATATTCTCACAATAAGCTAATTAGCTAAATTATAGCATTTTTAGCATGTTTGGTTGAAATTGCAAATTTACATTTTTCACTTTTGTCAGACAATTGCAATATTCTCACAATAAGCTAATTAGCTCAATTGGAGCATTTCTAGCATGTTTGGTTGAAATTGGAAATTTACATTTTTCACTTTTGTCAAACAATTGCAATATTCTCTCAATAAGCTAATTAGCTCAATTGGAGCATTTCTAGCATGTTTGGTTGAAATTGGAAATTTACATTTTTCAGTGTTGTCAGACGTTTGTAATATTCTCACAATAAGCTAATTAGCTCAATTGGAGCATTTCTAGCACGTTTGGTTGAAATTGGAAATTTACATTTTTCACTTTTGTCAGACAATTGCAATATTCTCTCAATAAGCTAATTAGCTCAATTGGAACATTTCTAGCATGTTTGGTTGAAATTGGAAATTTACATTTTTCAGTTTTGTCAGACGTTTGTAATATTCTCACAATAAGCTAATTAGCTCAATTGGAGCATTTCTAGCATGTTTGGTTGAAATTGGAAAATTACATTTTTCAGTGTTGTCAGACGTTTGTAATATTCTCACAATAAGCTAATTAGCTCAATTGGAGCATTTCTAGCATGTTTGGTTGAAATTGGAAATCTACATTTTTCAGTTTTGTCAGACGTTTGTAATATTCTCACAATAAGCTAATTAGCTCAATTGGAGCATTTCTAGCATGTTTGGTTAAAATTGGAAATTTACATTTTTCAGTTTTGTCAGACGTTTGTAAAATTCTTACAGTAGGCTTATTTGCGATATTTGAGCATTTCTAGCATGTTTGGTTGAAATTGGAAATTTACTTTTTTCACTTTTGTCAGACAATTGCAATATTCTCACAATAAGCTAATTAGCTCAATTGGAGCATTTCTAGCATGTTTGGTTGAAATTGGAAATTTACGTTTTTCAGTGTTGTCAGACGTTTGTAATATTCTCACAATAAGCTAATTAGCTAAATTGGAGCATTTCTAGCATGTTTGGTTGAAATTGCAAATTTACATTTTTCACTTCTGTCAGACAATTGCAATATTCTCACAATAAGCTAATTAGCTCAATTGGAGCATTTCTAGCATGTTTGGTTGAAATTGGAAATTTACATTTTTCAGTGTTGTCAGACGTTTGTAACATTCTCACAATAAGCTAATTAGCTCAATTGGAACATTTCTAGCATGTTTGGTTGAAATTGCAAATCTACATTTTTCACTTCTGTCAGACAATTGCAATATTCTCACAATAAGCTAATTCGCTCAATTGGAGCATTTCTAGCATGTTTGGTTGAAATTGGAAATTTACATTTTTCACTTTTGTCAGACAATTGCAATATTCTCACAATAAGCTAATTAGCTCAATTGGAGCATTTCTAGCATGTTTGGTTGAAATTGGAACTTTACATTTTTCACTTTTGTCAGATGTTTGTAATATTCTCACAATAAGCTAATTAGCTCAATTGGAGCATTTCTAGCCTGTTTGGTTAAAATTGGAAATTTACAATTTTCACTTTTGTCAAACAATTGCAATATTCTCTCAATAAGCTAATTAGCTCAATTGGAGCATTTCTAGCATGTTTGGTTGAAATTGGAAATTTACATTTTTCACTTTTGTCAAACAATTGCAATGTTCTCTCAATAAGCTAATTAGCTCAATTGGAGCATTTCTAGCATGTTTGGTTGAATTTGGAAATTTACATTTTTCACTTTTGTCAGACGTTTGTAATATTCTCACAATAAGCTAATTAGCTCAATTGGAGCATTTCTAGCACATTTGGTTGAAATTGGAAATTTACTTTTTTCACTTTTGTCAGACAATTGCAATATTCTCACAATAAGCTAATTAGCTCAATTGGAGCATTTCTAGCATCTTCGGTTGAAATTGGAAATTCACATTTTTCAGTGTTGTCAGACGTTTGTAATATTCTCACAATAAGCTAATTAGCTCAATTGGAGCATTTCTAGCATGTTTGGTTGAAATTGGAAATTTACATTTTTCACATCTGTCAGACAATTGCAATAATCTCACAGTAAGCTAATTAGCTCAATTGGAGCAATTCTAGCATGTTTGGTTGAAATTGGAAATTTACATTTTTCACTTTTGTCAGACAGTTGCAATATTCTCACAATAAGCTAATTAGCTCAATTGGAGCATTTCTAGCATGTTTGGTTGAAATTGGAAATTTACTTTTTTCACTTTTGTCAGACAATTGCAATATTCTCTCAATAAGCTAATTAGCTCATTTGGAGCATTTCTAGCGTGTTTGGTTGAAATTAGAAATTTACATTTTTCAGTGTTGTCAGACGTTTGTAATATTCTCACAATAAGCTAATTAGCTCAATTGGAGCATTTTTAGCATGTTTGGTTGAAATTGGAAATTTACATTTTTCAGTTTTGTCAGACGTTTGTAAAATTCTTACAGTAGGCTTAATTGTGCAATTTGAGCATTTCTGGCATGTTTGGTTGAAATTGGAAATTTACTTTTTTCACTTTTGTCAGACAATTGCAATATTCTCACAATAAGCTAATTAGCTCAATTGGAGCATTTCTAGCATGTTTGGTTGAAATTGCAAATTTACATTTTTCAGTGTTGTCAGACGTTTGTAATATTCTCACACTAAGCTAATTAGCTCAATTGGAGCATTTCTAGCATGTTTGGTTGAAATTGCAAATTTACATTTTTCACTTCTGTCAGACAATTGCAATATTCTCACAATAAGCTAATTAGCTCAATTGGAGCATTTCTAGCATGTTTGGTTGAAATTGGAAATTTACATTTTTCAGTGTTGTCAGACGTTTGTAATATTCTCACAATAAGCTAATTAGCTAAATTATAGCATTTTTAGCATGTTTGGTTGAAATTGCAAATTTACATTTTTCACTTTTGTCAGACAATTGCAATATTCTCACAATAAGCTAATTAGCTCAATTGGAGCATTTCTAGCACGTTTGGTTGAAATTGGAAATTTACATTTTTCACTTTTGTCAAACAATTGCAATATTCTCTCAATAAGCTAATTAGCTCAATTGGAGCATTTCTAGCATGTTTGGTTGAAATTGGAAATTTACATTTTTCACTTTTGTCAGACGTTTGTAATATTCTCACAATAAGCTAATTAGCTCAATTGGAGCATTTCTAGCATATTCGGTTGAAATTGGAAATTTACATTTTTCAGTGTTGTCAGACGTTTGTAATATTCTCACAATAAGCTAATTAGCTCAATTGGAGCATTTCTAGCACGTTTGGTTGAAATTGGAAATTTACATTTTTCACTTTTGTCAGACAATTGCAATATTCTCTCAATAAGCTAATTAGCTCAATTGGAACATTTCTAGCATGTTTGGTTGAAATTGGAAATTTACATTTTTCAGTTTTGTCAGACGTTTGTAATATTCTCACAATAAGCTAATTAGCTCAATTGGAGCATTTCTAGCATGTTTGGTTGAAATTGGAAAATTACATTTTTCAGTGTTGTCAGACGTTTGTAATATTCTCACAATAAGCTAATTAGCTCAATTGGAGCATTTCTAGCATGTTTGGTTGAAATTGGAAAATTACATTTTTCAGTGTTGTCAGACGTTTGTAATATTCTCTCAATAAGCTAATTAGCTCAATTGGAACATTTCTAGCATGTTTGGTTGAAATTGGAAATTTACATTTTTCAGTTTTGTCAGACGTTTGTAACATTCTCACAATAAGCTAATTAGCTCAATTGGAACATTTCTAGCATGTTTGGTTGAAATTGCAAATCTACATTTTTCACTTCTGTCAGACAATTGCAATATTCTCACAATAAGCTAATTCGCTCAATTGGAGCATTTCTAGCATGTTTGGTTGAAATTGGAAATTTACATTTTTCACTTTTGTCAGACAATTGCAATATTCTCACAATAAGCTAATTAGCTCAATTGGAGCATTTCTAGCATGTTTGGTTGAAATTGGAACTTTACATTTTTCACTTTTGTCAGATGTTTGTAATATTCTCACAATAAGCTAATTAGCTCAATTGGAGCATTTCTAGCCTGTTTGGTTAAAATTGGAAATTTACATTTTTCACTTTTGTCAAACAATTGCAATATTCTCTCAATAAGCTAATTAGCTCAATTGGAGCATTTCTAGCATGTTTGGTTGAAATTGGAAATTTACATTTTTCACTTTTGTCAAACAATTGCAATGTTCTCTCAATAAGCTAATTAGCTCAATTGGAGCATTTCTAGCATGTTTGGTTGAATTTGGAAATTTACATTTTTCACTTTTGTCAGACGTTTGTAATATTCTCACAATAAGCTAATTAGCTCAATTGGAGCATTTCTAGCACATTTGGTTGAAATTGGAAATTTACTTTTTTCACTTTTGTCAGACAATTGCAATATTCTCACAATAAGCTAATTAGCTCAATTGGAGCATTTCTAGCATCTTCGGTTGAAATTGGAAATTCACATTTTTCAGTGTTGTCAGACGTTTGTAATATTCTCACAATAAGCTAATTAGCTCAATTGGAGCATTTCTAGCATGTTTGGTTGAAATTGGAAATTTACATTTTTCACATCTGTCAGACAATTGCAATAATCTCACAGTAAGCTAATTAGCTCAATTGGAGCAATTCTAGCATGTTTGGTTGAAATTGGAAATTTACATTTTTCACTTTTGTCAGACAGTTGCAATATTCTCACAATAAGCTAATTAGCTCAATTGGAGCATTTCTAGCATGTTTGGTTGAAATTGGAAATTTACTTTTTTCACTTTTGTCAGACAATTGCAATATTCTCTCAATAAGCTAATTAGCTCATTTGGAGCATTTCTAGCGTGTTTGGTTGAAATTAGAAATTTACATTTTTCAGTGTTGTCAGACGTTTGCAATATTCTCACAATAAGCTAATTAGCTCAATTGGAGCATTTTTAGCATGTTTGGTTGAAATTGGAAATTAACATTTTTCAGTTTGGTCAGACGTTTGTAAAATTCTTACAGTAGGCTTAATTGTGCAATTTGAGCATTTCTGGCATGTTTGGTTGAAATTGGAAATTTACTTTTTTCACTTTTGTCAGACAATTGCAATATTCTCACAATAAGCTAATTAGCTCAATTGGAGCATTTCTAGCATGTTTGGTTGAAATTGCAAATTTACATTTTTCAGTGTTGTCAGACGTTTGTAATATTCTCACACTAAGCTAATTAGCTCAATTGGAGCATTTTTAGCATGTTTGGTTGAAATTGCAAATTTACATTTTTCACTTCTGTCAGACAATTGCAATATTCTCACAATAAGCTAATTAGCTCAATTGGAGCATTTCTAGCATGTTTGGTTGAAATTGGAAATTTACATTTTTCAGTGTTGTCAGACGTTTGTAATATTCTCACAATAAGCTAATTAGCTAAATTATAGCATTTTTAGCATGTTTGGTTGAAATTGCAAATTTACATTTTTCACTTTTGTCAGACAATTGCAATATTCTCACAATAAGCTAATTAGCTCAATTGGAGCATTTCTAGCACGTTTGGTTGAAATTGGAAATTTACATTTTTCACTTTTGTCAAACAATTGCAATATTCTCTCAATAAGCTAATTAGCTCAATTGGAGCATTTCTAGCATGTTTGGTTGAAATTGGAAATTTACATTTTTCACTTTTGTCAGACGTTTGTAATATTCTCACAATAAGCTAATTAGCTCAATTGGAGCATTTCTAGCATATTCGGTTGAAATTGGAAATTTACATTTTTCAGTGTTGTCAGACGTTTGTAATATTCTCACAATAAGCTAATTAGCTCAATTGGAGCATTTCTAGCACGTTTGGTTGAAATTGGAAATTTACATTTTTCACTTTTGTCAGACAATTGCAATATTCTCTCAATAAGCTAATTAGCTCAATTGGAACATTTCTAGCATGTTTGGTTGAAATTGGAAATTTACATTTTTCAGTTTTGTCAGACGTTTGTAATATTCTCACAATAAGCTAATTAGCTCAATTGGAGCATTTCTAGCATGTTTGGTTGAAATTGGAAAATTACATTTTTCAGTGTTGTCAGACGTTTGTAATATTCTCACAATAAGCTAATTAGCTCAATTGGAGCATTTCTAGCATGTTTGGTTGAAATTGGAAATCTACATTTTTCAGTTTTGTCAGACGTTTGTAATATTCTCACAATAAGCTAATTAGCTCAATTGGAGCATTTCTAGCATGTTTGGTTGAAATTGGAAATTTACATTTTTCAGTTTTGTCAGACGTTTGTAAAATTCTTACAGTAGGCTTATTTGCGATATTTGAGCATTTCTAGCATGTTTGGTTGAAATTGGAAATTTACTTTTTTCACTTTTGTCAGACAATTGCAATATTCTCACAATAAGCTAATTAGCTCAATTGGAGCATTTCTAGCATGTTTGGTTGAAATTGGAAATTTACGTTTTTCAGTGTTGTCAGACGTTTGTAATATTCTCACAATAAGCTAATTAGCTAAATTGGAGCATTTCTAGCATGTTTGGTTGAAATTGCAAATTTACATTTTTCACTTCTGTCAGACAATTGCAATATTCTCACAATAAGCTAATTAGCTCAATTGGAGCATTTCTAGCATGTTTGGTTGAAATTGGAAATTTACATTTTTCAGTGTTGTCAGACGTTTGTAACATTCTCACAATAAGCTAATTAGCTCAATTGGAACATTTCTAGCATGTTTGGGTGAAATTGCAAATCTACATTTTTCACTTCTGTCAGACAATTGCAATATTCTCACAATAAGCTAATTCGCTCAATTGGAGCATTTCTAGCATGTTTGGTTGAAATTGGAAATTTACATTTTTCACTTTTGTCAGACAATTGCAATATTCTCACAATAAGCTAATTAGCTCAATTGGAGCATTTCTAGCATGTTTGGTTGAAATTGGAACTTTACATTTTTCACTTTTGTCAGATGTTTGTAATATTCTCACAATAAGCTAATTAGCTCAATTGGAGCATTTCTAGCCTGTTTGGTTAAAATTGGAAATTTACATTTTTCACTTTTGTCAAACAATTGCAATATTCTCTCAATAAGCTAATTAGCTCAATTGGAGCATTTCTAGCATGTTTGGTTGAAATTGGAAATTTACATTTTTCACTTTTGTCAAAAAATTGCAATGTTCTCTCAATAAGCTAATTAGCTCAATTGGAGCATTTCTAGCATGTTTGGTTGAATTTGGAAATTTACATTTTCCACTTTTGTCAGACGTTTGTAATATTCTCACAATAAGCTAATTAGCTCAATTGGAGCATTTCTAGCACATTTGGTTGAAATTGGAAATTTACTTTTTTCACTTTTGTCAGACAATTGCAATATTCTCACAATAAGCTAATTAGCTCAATTGGAGCATTTCTAGCATCTTCGGTTGAAATTGGAAATTCACATTTTTCAGTGTTGTCAGACGTTTGTAATATTCTCACAATAAGCTAATTAGCTCAATTGGAGCATTTCTAGCATGTTTGGTTGAAATTGGAAATTTACATTTTTCACATCTGTCAGACAATTGCAATAATCTCACAGTAAGCTAATTAGCTCAATTGGAGCAATTCTAGCATGTTTGGTTGAAATTGGAAATTTACATTTTTCACTTTTGTCAGACAGTTGCAATATTCTCACAATAAGCTAATTAGCTCAATTGGAGCATTTCTAGCATGTTTGGTTGAAATTGGAAATTTACTTTTTTCACTTTTGTCAGACAATTGCAATATTCTCTCAATAAGCTAATTAGCTCATTTGGAGCATTTCTAGCGTGTTTGGTTGAAATTAGAAATTTACATTTTTCAGTGTTGTCAGACGTTTGTAATATTCTCACAATAAGCTAATTAGCTCAATTGGAGCATTTTTAGCATGTTTGGTTGAAATTGGAAATTTACATTTTTCAGTTTTGTCAGACGTTTGTAAAATTCTTACAGTAGGCTTATTTGTGCAATTTGAGCATTTCTGGCATGTTTGGTTGAAATTGGAAATTTACTTTTTTCACTTTTGTCAGACAATTGCAATATTCTCACAATAAGCTAATTAGCTCAATTGGAGCATTTCTAGCATGTTTGGTTGAAATTGCAAATTTACATTTTTCAGTGTTGTCAGACGTTTGTAATATTCTCACACTAAGCTAATTAGCTCAATTGGAGCATTTCTAGCATGTTTGGTTGAAATTGCAAATTTACATTTTTCACTTCTGTCAGACAATTGCAATATTCTCACAATAAGCTAATTAGCTCAATTGGAGCATTTCTAGCATGTTTGGTTGAAATTGGAAATTTACATTTTTCAGTGTTGTCAGACGTTTGTAATATTCTCACAATAAGCTAATTAGCTAAATTATAGCATTTTTAGCATGTTTGGTTGAAATTGCAAATTTACATTTTTCACTTTTGTCAGACAATTGCAATATTCTCACAATAAGCTAATTAGCTCAATTGGAGCATTTCTAGCACGTTTGGTTGAAATTGGAAATTTACATTTTTCACTTTTGTCAAACAATTGCAATATTCTCTCAATAAGCTAATTAGCTCAATTGGAGCATTTCTAGCATGTTTGGTTGAAATTGGAAATTTACATTTTTCACTTTTGTCAGACGTTTGTAATATTCTCACAATAAGCTAATTAGCTCAATTGGAGCATTTCTAGCATATTCGGTTGAAATTGGAAATTTACATTTTTCAGTGTTGTCAGACGTTTGTAATATTCTCACAATAAGCTAATTAGCTCAATTGGAGCATTTCTAGCATGTTTGGTTGAAATTGGAAATTTACATTTTTCACTTCTGTCAGACAATTGCAATAATCTCACAGTAAGCTAATTAGCTCAATTGGAGCAATTCTAGCATGTTTGGTTGAAATTGGAAATTTACATTTTTCACTTTTGTCAGACAGTTGCAATATTCTCACAATAAGCTAATTAGCTCAATTGGAGCATTTCTAGCATGTTTGGTTGAAATTGGAAATTTACTTTTTTCACTTTTGTCAGACAATTGCAATATTATCTCAATAAGCTAATTAGCTCATTTGGAGCATTTCTAGCGTGTTTGGTTGAAATTAGAAATTTACATTTTTCAGTGTTGTCAGACGTTTGTAATATTCTCACAATAATCTAATTAGCTCAATTGGAGCATTTTTAGCATGTTTGGTTGAAATTGGAAATTTACATTTTTCAGTTTTGTCAGACGTTTGTAAAATTCTTACAGTAGGCTTATTTGCGCAATTTGAGCATTTCTAGCATGTTTGGTTGAAATTGGAAATTTACTTTTTTCACTTTTGTCAGACAATTGCAATATTCTCACAATAAGCCAATTAGCTCAATTGGAGCATTTCTAGCATGTTTGGTTGAAATTGGAAATTTACATTTTTCAGTGTTGTCAGACGTTTGTAATATTCTCACAATAAGCTAATTAGCTCAATTGGAGCATTTCTAGCATGTTTGGTTGAAATTGCAAATTTACATTTTTCACTTCTGTCAGACAATTGCAATATTCTCACAATAAGCTAATTAGCTAAATTATAGCATTTCTAGCATGTTTGGTTGAAATTGCATATTTACATTTTTCACTTCTGTCAGACAATTGCAATATTCTCACAATAAGCTAATTAGCTCAATTGGAGCATTTCTAGCATGTTTGGTTGAAATTGGAAATTTACATTTTTCAATTTTGTTAGACGTTTGTAATATTCTCACAATAAGCTAATTAGCTCAGTTGGAGCATTTCTAGCATGTTTGGTTGAAATTGGAAATTTACATTTTTCACTTTTGTCAAACAATTGCAATATTCTCTCAATAAGCTAATTAGCTCAATTGGAGCATTTCTAGCATGTTTGGTTGAAATTGGAAATTTACATTTTTCAGTGTTGTCAGACGTTTGTAATATTCTCACAATAATCTAATTAGCTCAATTGGAGCATTTTTAGCATGTTTGGTTGAAATTGGAAATTTACATTTTTCAGTTTTGTCAGACGTTTGTAAAATTCTTACAGTAGGCTTATTTGCGCAATTTGAGCATTTCTAGCATGTTTGGTTGAAATTGGAAATTTACTTTTTTCACTTTTGTCAGACAATTGCAATATTCTCACAATAAGCCAATTAGCTCAATTGGAGCATTTCTAGCATGTTTGGTTGAAATTGGAAATTTACATTTTTCAGTGTTGTCAGACGTTTGTAATATTCTCACAATAAGCTAATTAGCTCAATTGGAGCATTTCTAGCATGTTTGGTTGAAATTGCAAATTTACATTTTTCACTTCTGTCAGACAATTGCAATATTCTCACAATAAGCTAATTAGCTAAATTATAGCATTTCTAGCATGTTTGGTTGAAATTGCATATTTACATTTTTCACTTCTGTCAGACAATTGCAATATTCTCACAATAAGCTAATTAGCTCAATTGGAGCATTTCTAGCATGTTTGGTTGAAATTGGAAATTTACATTTTTCAATTTTGTTAGACGTTTGTAATATTCTCACAATAAGCTAATTAGCTCAGTTGGAGCATTTCTAGCATGTTTGGTTGAAATTGGAAATTTACATTTTTCACTTTTGTCAGACAATTGCAATATTCTCACAATAAGCTAATTAGCTCAATTGGAGCATTTCTAGCATGTTTGGTTGAAATTGGAAATTTACATTTTTCAGTGTTGTCAGACGTTTGTAATATTCTCACAATAAGCTAATTAGCTAAATTATAGCATTTTTAGCATGTTTGGTTGAAATTGCAAATTTACATTTTTCACTTTTGTCAGACAATTGCAATATTCTCTCAATAAGCTAATTAGCTCAATTGGAGCATTTCTAGCACGTTTGGTTGAAATTGGAAATTTACATTTTTCACTTTTGTCAAACAATTGCAATATCCTCTCAATAAGCTAATTAGCTCAATTGGAGCATTTCTAGCATGTTTGGTTGAAATTGGAAATTTACATTTTTCAGTTTTGTCAGACGTTTGTAATATTCTCACAATAAGCTAATTAGCTCAATTGGAGCATTTCTAGCATGTTTGGTTGAAATTGGAAAATTACATTTTTCAGTGTTGTCAGACGTTTGTAATATTCTCACAATAAGCTAATTAGCTCAATTGGAGCATTTCTAGCATGTTTGGTTGAAATTGGAAATCTACATTTTTCAGTTTTGTCAGACGTTTGTAATATTCTCACAATAAGCTAATTAGCTCAATTGGAGCATTTCTAGCATGTTTGGTTGAAATTGGAAATTTACATTTTTCAGTTTTGTCAGACGTTTGTAAAATTCTTACAGTAGGCTTATTTGCGATATTTGAGCATTTCTAGCATGTTTGGTTGAAATTGGAAATTTACTTTTTTCACTTTTGTCAGACAATTGCAATATTCTCACAATAAGCTAATTAGCTCAATTGGAGCATTTCTAGCATGTTTGGTTGAAATTGGAAATTTACATTTTTCAGTGTTGTCAGACGTTTGTAATATTCTCACAATAAGCTAATTAGCTAAATTGGAGCATTTCTAGCATGTTTGGTTGAAATTGCAAATTTACATTTTTCACTTCTGTCAGACAATTGCAATATTCTCACAATAAGCTAATTAGCTCAATTGGAGCATTTCTAGCATGTTTGGTTGAAATTGGAAATTTACATTTTTCAGTGTTGTCAGACGTTTGTAACATTCTCACAATAAGCTAATTAGCTCAATTGGAACATTTCTAGCATGTTTGGTTGAAATTGCAAATCTACATTTTTCACTTCTGTCAGACAATTGCAATATTCTCACAATAAGCTAATTAGCTCAATTGGAGCATTTCTAGCATGTTTGGTTGAAATTGCAAATTTACATTTTTCACTTTTGTCAGACAATTGCAATATTCTCACAATAAGCTAATTAGCTCAATTGGAGCATTTCTAGCATGTTTGGTTGAAATTGGAACTTTACATTTTTCACTTTTGTCAGATGTTTGTAATATTCTCACAATAAGCTAATTAGCTCAATTGGAGCATTTCTAGCCTGTTTGGTTAAAATTGGAAATTTACATTTTTCACTTTTGTCAAACAATTGCAATATTCTCTCAATAAGCTAATTAGCTCAATTGGAGCATTTCTAGCATGTTTGGTTGAAATTGGAAATTTACATTTTTCACTTTTGTCAAACAATTGCAATGTTCTCTCAATAAGCTAATTAGCTCAATTGGAGCATTTCTAGCATGTTTGGTTGAATTTGGAAATTTACATTTTTCACTTTTGTCAGACGTTTGTAATATTCTCACAATAAGCTAATTAGCTCAATTGGAGCATTTCTAGCACATTTGGTTGAAATTGGAAATTTACTTTTTTCACTTTTGTCAGACAATTGCAATATTCTCACAATAAGCTAATTAGCTCAATTGGAGCATTTCTAGCATCTTCGGTTGAAATTGGAAATTCACATTTTTCAGTGTTGTCAGACGTTTGTAATATTCTCACAATAAGCTAATTAGCTCAATTGGAGCATTTCTAGCATGTTTGGTTGAAATTGGAAATTTACATTTTTCACTTCTGTCAGACAATTGCAATAATCTCACAGTAAGCTAATTAGCTCAATTGGAGCAATTCTAGCATGTTTGGTTGAAATTGGAAATTTACATTTTTCACCTTTGTCAGACAGTTGCACAATATTCTCACAATAAGCTAATTAGCTCAATTGGAGCATTTCTAGCATGTTTGGTTGAAATTGGAAATTTACTTTTTTCACTTTTGTCAGACAATTGCAATATTCTCTCAATAAGCTAATTAGCTCATTTGGAGCATTTCTAGCGTGTTTGGTTGAAATTAGAAATTTACATTTTTCAGTGTTGTCAGACGTTTGTAATATTCTCACAATAAGCTAATTAGCTCAATTGGAGCATTTTTAGCATGTTTGGTTGAAATTGGAAATTTACATTTTTCAGTTTTGTCAGACGTTTGTAAAATTCTTACAGTAGGCTTATTTGCGCAATTTGAGCATTTCTAGCATGTTTGGTTGAAATTGGAAATTTACTTTTTTCACTTTTGTCAGACAATTGCAATATTCTCACAATAAGCTAATTAGCTCAATTGGAGCATTTCTAGCATGTTTGGTTGAAATTGCAAATTTACATTTTTCAGTGTTGTCAGACGTTTGTAATATTCTCACACTAAGCTAATTAGCTCAATTGGAGCATTTCTAGCATGTTTGGTTGAAATTGCAAATTTACATTTTTCACTTCTGTCAGACAATTGCAATATTCTCACAATAAGCTAATTAGCTCAATTGGAGCATTTCTAGCATGTTTGGTTGAAATTGGAAATTTACATTTTTCAGTGTTGTCAGACGTTTGTAATATTCTCACAATAAGCTAATTAGCTAAATTATAGCATTTCTAGCATGTTTGGTTGAAATTGCATATTTACATTTTTCACTTCTGTCAGACAATTGCAATATTCTCACAATAAGCTAATTAGCTCAATTGGAGCATTTCTAGCATGTTTGGTTGAAATTGGAAATTTACATTTTTCAATTTTGTTAGACGTTTGTAATATTCTCACAATAAGCTAATTAGCTCAGTTGGAGCATTTCTAGCATGTTTGGTTGAAATTGGAAATTTACATTTTTTACTTTTGTCAGACAATTGCAATATTCTCACAATAAGCTAATTAGCTCAATTGGAGCATTTCTAGCATGTTTGGTTGAAATTGGAAATTTAAATTTTTCAGTGTTGTCAGACGTTTGTAATATTCTCACAATAAGCTAATTAGCTCAATTGGAGCATTTCTAGCATGTTTGGTTGAAATTGGAACTTTACATTTTTCACTTTTGTCAGATGTTTGTAATATTCTCACAATAAGCTAATTAGCTCAATTGGAGCATTTCTAGCATGTTTGGTTGAAATTGCAAATTTACATTTTTCACTTTTGTCAGACAATTGCAATATTCTCACAATAAGCTAATTAGCTCAATTGGAGCATTTCTAGCATGTTTGGTTGAAATTGGAACTTTACATTTTTCACTTTTGTCAGATGTTTGTAATATTCTCACAATAAGCTAATTAGCTCAATTGGAGCATTTCTAGCCTGTTTGGTTAAAATTGGAAATTTACATTTTTCACTTTTGTCAAACAATTGCAATATTCTCTCAATAAGCTAATTAGCTCAATTGGAGCATTTCTAGCATGTTTGGTTGAAATTGGAAATTTACATTTTTCACTTTTGTCAAACAATTGCAATGTTCTCTCAATAAGCTAATTAGCTCAATTGGAGCATTTCTAGCATGTTTGGTTGAATTTGGAAATTTACATTTTTCACTTTTGTCAGACGTTTGTAATATTCTCACAATAAGCTAATTAGCTCAATTGGAGCATTTCTAGCACATTTGGTTGAAATTGGAAATTTACTTTTTTCACTTTTGTCAGACAATTGCAATATTCTCACAATAAGCTAATTAGCTCAATTGGAGCATTTCTAGCATCTTCGGTTGAAATTGGAAATTCACATTTTTCAGTGTTGTCAGACGTTTGTAATATTCTCACAATAAGCTAATTAGCTCAATTGGAGCATTTCTAGCATGTTTGGTTGAAATTGGAAATTTACATTTTTCACTTCTGTCAGACAATTGCAATAATCTCACAGTAAGCTAATTAGCTCAATTGGAGCAATTCTAGCATGTTTGGTTGAAATTGGAAATTTACATTTTTCACCTTTGTCAGACAGTTGCAATATTCTCACAATAAGCTAATTAGCTCAATTGGAGCATTTCTAGCATGTTTGGTTGAAATTGGAAATTTACTTTTTTCACTTTTGTCAGACAATTGCAATATTCTCTCAATAAGCTAATTAGCTCATTTGGAGCATTTCTAGCGTGTTTGGTTGAAATTAGAAATTTACATTTTTCAGTGTTGTCAGACGTTTGTAATATTCTCACAATAAGCTAATTAGCTCAATTGGAGCATTTTTAGCATGTTTGGTTGAAATTGGAAATTTACATTTTTCAGTTTTGTCAGACGTTTGTAAAATTCTTACAGTAGGCTTATTTGCGCAATTTGAGCATTTCTAGCATGTTTGGTTGAAATTGGAAATTTACTTTTTTCACTTTTGTCAGACAATTGCAATATTCTCACAATAAGCTAATTAGCTCAATTGGAGCATTTCTAGCATGTTTGGTTGAAATTGCAAATTTACATTTTTCAGTGTTGTCAGACGTTTGTAATATTCTCACACTAAGCTAATTAGCTCAATTGGAGCATTTCTAGCATGTTTGGTTGAAATTGCAAATTTACATTTTTCACTTCTGTCAGACAATTGCAATATTCTCACAATAAGCTAATTAGCTCAATTGGAGCATTTCTAGCATGTTTGGTTGAAATTGGAAATTTACATTTTTCAGTGTTGTCAGACGTTTGTAATATTCTCACAATAAGCTAATTAGCTAAATTATAGCATTTCTAGCATGTTTGGTTGAAATTGCATATTTACATTTTTCACTTCTGTCAGACAATTGCAATATTCTCACAATAAGCTAATTAGCTCAATTGGAGCATTTCTAGCATGTTTGGTTGAAATTGGAAATTTACATTTTTCAATTTTGTTAGACGTTTGTAATATTCTCACAATAAGCTAATTAGCTCAGTTGGAGCATTTCTAGCATGTTTGGTTGAAATTGGAAATTTACATTTTTTACTTTTGTCAGACAATTGCAATATTCTCACAATAAGCTAATTAGCTCAATTGGAGCATTTCTAGCATGTTTGGTTGAAATTGGAAATTTAAATTTTTCAGTGTTGTCAGACGTTTGTAATATTCTCACAATAAGCTAATTAGCTCAATTGGAGCATTTCTAGCATGTTTGGTTGAAATTGGAAATTTACATTTTTCACTTTTGTCAGACGTTTGTAATATTCTCACAATAAGCTAATTAGCTCAATTGGAGCATTTCTAGCCTGTTTGGTTAAAATTGGAAATTTACATTTTTCACTTTTGTCAAACAATTGCAATATTCTCTCAATAAGCTAATTAGCTCAATTGGAGCATTTCTAGCATGTTTGGTTGAAATTGGAAATTTACATTTTTCACTTTTGTCAAACAATTGCAATGTTCTCTCAATAAGCTAATTAGCTCAATTGGAGCATTTCTAGCATGTTTGGTTGAATTTGGAAATTTACATTTTTCACTTTTGTCAGACGTTTGTAATATTCTCACAATAAGCTAATTAGCTCAATTGGAGCATTTCTAGCACATTTGGTTGAAATTGGAAATTTACTTTTTTCACTTTTGTCAGACAATTGCAATATTCTCACAATAAGCTAATTAGCTCAATTGGAGCATTTCTAGCATCTTCGGTTGAAATTGGAAATTCACATTTTTCAGTGTTGTCAGACGTTTGTAATATTCTCACAATAAGCTAATTAGCTCAATTGGAGCATTTCTAGCATGTTTGGTTGAAATTGGAAATTTACATTTTTCACTTCTGTCAGACAATTGCAATAATCTCACAGTAAGCTAATTAGCTCAATTGGAGCAATTCTAGCATGTTTGGTTGAAATTGGAAATTTACATTTTTCACCTTTGTCAGACAGTTGCAATATTCTCACAATAAGCTAATTAGCTCAATTGGAGCATTTCTAGCATGTTTGGTTGAAATTGGAAATTTACTTTTTTCACTTTTGTCAGACAATTGCAATATTCTCTCAATAAGCTAATTAGCTCATTTGGAGCATTTCTAGCGTGTTTGGTTGAAATTAGAAATTTACATTTTTCAGTGTTGTCAGACGTTTGTAATATTATCACAATAAGCTAATTAGCTCAATTGGAGCATTTTTAGCATGTTTGGTTGAAATTGGAAATTTACATTTTTCAGTTTTGTCAGACGTTTGTAAAATTCTTACAGTAGGCTTATTTGCGCAATTTGAGCATTTCTAGCATGTTTGGTTGAAATTGGAAATTTACTTTTTTCACTTTTGTCAGACAATTGCAATATTCTCACAATAAGCTAATTAGCTCAATTGGAGCATTTCTAGCATGTTTGGTTGAAATTGCAAATTTACATTTTTCAGTGTTGTCAGACGTTTGTAATATTCTCACACTAAGCTAATTAGCTCAATTGGAGCATTTCTAGCATGTTTGGTTGAAATTGCAAATTTACATTTTTCACTTCTGTCAGACAATTGCAATATTCTCACAATAAGCTAATTAGCTCAATTGGAGCATTTCTAGCATGTTTGGTTGAAATTGGAAATTTACATTTTTCAGTGTTGTCAGACGTTTGTAATATTCTCACAATAAGCTAATTAGCTAAATTATAGCATTTCTAGCATGTTTGGTTGAAATTGCATATTTACATTTTTCACTTCTGTCAGACAATTGCAATATTCTCACAATAAGCTAATTAGCTCAATTGGAGCATTTCTAGCATGTTTGGTTGAAATTGGAAATTTACATTTTTCAATTTTGTTAGACGTTTGTAATATTCTCACAATAAGCTAATTAGCTCAGTTGGAGCATTTCTAGCATGTTTGGTTGAAATTGGAAATTTACATTTTTTACTTTTGTCAGACAATTGCAATATTCTCACAATAAGCTAATTAGCTCAATTGGAGCATTTCTAGCATGTTTGGTTGAAATTGGAAATTTAAATTTTTCAGTGTTGTCAGACGTTTGTAATATTCTCACAATAAGCTAATTAGCTAAATTATAGCATTTTTAGCATGTTTGGTTGAAATTGCAAATTTACATTTTTCACTTTTGTCAGACAATTGCAATATTCTCACAATAAGCTAATTAGCTCAATTGGAGCATTTCTAGCACGTTTGGTTGAAATTGGAAATTTACATTTTTCACTTTTGTCAAACAATTGCAATATTCTCTCAATAAGCTAATTAGCTCAATTGGAGCATTTCTAGCATGTTTGGTTGAAATTGGAAATTTACATTTTTCACTTTTGTCAGACGTTTGTAATATTCTCACAATAAGCTAATTAGCTCAATTGGAGCATTTCTAGCACGTTTGGTTGAAATTGGAAATTTACATTTTTCACTTTTGTCAGACAATTGCAATATTCTCTCAATAAGCTAATTAGCTCAATTGGAGCATTTCTAGCATGTTTGGTTGAAATTGGAAATTTACATTTTTCAGTTTTGTCAGACGTTTGTAATATTCTCACAATAAGCTAATTAGCTCAATTGGAGCATTTCTAGCATGTTTGGTTGAAATTGGAAAATTACATTTTTCAGTGTTGTCAGACGTTTGTAATATTCTCACAATAAGCTAATTAGCTCAATTGGAGCATTTCTAGCATATTCGGTTGAAATTGGAAATTTACATTTTTCAGTGTTGTCAGACGTTTGTAATATTCTCACAATAAGCTAATTAGCTCAATTGGAGCATTTCTAGCATGTTTGGTTGAAATTGGAAATTTACATTTTTCACTTCTGTCAGACAATTGCAATAATCTCACAGTAAGCTAATTAGCTCAATTGGAGCAATTCTAGCATGTTTGGTTGAAATTGGAAATTTACATTTTTCACTTTTGTCAGACAGTTGCAATATTCTCACAATAAGCTAATTAGCTCAATTGGAGCATTTCTAGCATGTTTGGTTGAAATTGGAAATTTACTTTTTTCACTTTTGTCAGACAATTGCAATATTCTCTCAATAAGCTAATTAGCTCATTTGGAGCATTTCTAGCGTGTTTGGTTGAAATTAGAAATTTACATTTTTCAGTGCTGTCAGACGTTTGTAATATTCTCACAATAAGCTAATTAGCTCAATTGGAGCATTTTTAGCATGTTTGGTTGAAATTGGAAATTTACATTTTTCAGTTTTGTCAGACGTTTGTAAAATTCTTACAGTAGGCTTATTTGCGCAATTTGAGCATTTCTAGCATGTTTGGTTGAAATTGGAAATTTACTTTTTTCACTTTTGTCAGACAATTGCAATATTCTCACAATAAGCTAATTAGCTCAATTGGAGCATTTCTAGCATGTTTGGTTGAAATTGGAAATTTACATTTTTCAGTGTTGTCAGACGTTTGTAATATTCTCACAATAAGCTAATTAGCTCAATTGGAGCATTTCTAGCATGTTTGGTTGAAATTGCAAATTTACATTTTTCACTTCTGTCAGACAATTGCAATATTCTCACAATAAGCTAATTAGCTAAATTATAGCATTTCTAGCATGTTTGGTTGAAATTGCATATTTACATTTTTCACTTCTGTCAGACAATTGCAATATTCTCACAATAAGCTAATTAGCTCAATTGGAGCATTTCTAGCATGTTTGGTTGAAATTGGAAATTTACATTTTTCAATTTTGTTAGACGTTTGTAATATTCTCACAATAAGCTAATTAGCTCAGTTGGAGCATTTCTAGCATGTTTGGTTGAAATTGGAAATTTACATTTTTCACTTTTGTCAGACAATTGCAATATTCTCTCAATAAGCTAATTAGCTCAATTGGAGCATTTCTAGCATGTTTGGTTGAAATTGGAAATTTACATTTTTCAGTTTTGTCAGACGTTTGTAATATTCTCACAATAAGCTAATTAGCTCAATTGGAGCATTTCTAGCATGTTTGGTTGAAATTGGAAAATTACATTTTTCAGTGTTGTCAGACGTTTGTAATATTCTCACAATAAGCTAATTAGCTCAATTGGAGCATTTCTAGCATATTCGGTTGAAATTGGAAATTTACATTTTTCAGTGTTGTCAGACGTTTGTAATATTCTCACAATAAGCTAATTAGCTCAATTGGAGCATTTCTAGCATGTTTGGTTGAAATTGGAAATTTACATTTTTCACTTCTGTCAGACAATTGCAATAATCTCACAGTAAGCTAATTAGCTCAATTGGAGCAATTCTAGCATGTTTGGTTGAAATTGGAAATTTACATTTTTCACTTTTGTCAGACAGTTGCAATATTCTCACAATAAGCTAATTAGCTCAATTGGAGCATTTCTAGCATCTTCGGTTGAAATTGGAAATTCACATTTTTCAGTGTTGTCAGACGTTTGTAATATTCTCACAATAAGCTAATTAGCTCAATTGGAGCATTTCTAGCATGTTTGGTTGAAATTGGAAATTTACATTTTTCACATCTGTCAGACAATTGCAATAATCTCACAGTAAGCTAATTAGCTCAATTGGAGCAATTCTAGCATGTTTGGTTGAAATTGGAAATTTACATTTTTCACTTTTGTCAGACAGTTGCAATATTCTCACAATAAGCTAATTAGCTCAATTGGAGCATTTCTAGCATGTTTGGTTGAAATTGGAAATTTACTTTTTTCACTTTTGTCAGACAATTGCAATATTCTCTCAATAAGCTAATTAGCTCATTTGGAGCATTTCTAGCGTGTTTGGTTGAAATTAGAAATTTACATTTTTCAGTGTTGTCAGACGTTTGTAATATTCTCACAATAAGCTAATTAGCTCAATACGAGCATTTTTAGCATGTTTGGTTGAAATTGGAAATTTACATTTTTCAGTTTTGTCAGACGTTTGTAAAATTCTTACAGTAGGCTTATTTGTGCAATTTGAGCATTTCTGGCATGTTTGGTTGAAATTGGAAATTTACTTTTTTCACTTTTGTCAGACAATTGCAATATTCTCACAATAAGCTAATTAGCTCAATTGGAGCATTTCTAGCATGTTTGGTTGAAATTGCAAATTTACATTTTTCAGTGTTGTCAGACGTTTGTAATATTCTCACACTAAGCTAATTAGCTCAATTGGAGCATTTCTAGCATGTTTGGTTGAAATTGCAAATTTACATTTTTCACTTCTGTCAGACAATTGCAATATTCTCACAATAAGCTAATTAGCTCAATTGGAGCATTTCTAGCATGTTTGGTTGAAATTGGAAATTTACATTTTTCAGTGTTGTCAGACGTTTGTAATATTCTCACAATAAGCTAATTAGCTAAATTATAGCATTTTTAGCATGTTTGGTTGAAATTGCAAATTTACATTTTTCACTTTTGTCAGACAATTGCAATATTCTCACAATAAGCTAATTAGCTCAATTGGAGCATTTCTAGCACGTTTGGTTGAAATTGGAAATTTACATTTTTCACTTTTGTCAAACAATTGCAATATTCTCTCAATAAGCTAATTAGCTCAATTGGAGCATTTCTAGCATGTTTGGTTGAAATTGGAAATTTACATTTTTCACTTTTGTCAGACGTTTGTAATATTCTCACAATAAGCTAATTAGCTCAATTGGAGCATTTCTAGCATATTCGGTTGAAATTGGAAATTTACATTTTTCAGTGTTGTCAGACGTTTGTAATATTCTCACAATAAGCTAATTAGCTCAATTGGAGCATTTCTAGCATGTTTGGTTGAAATTGGAAATTTACATTTTTCACTTCTGTCAGACAATTGCAATAATCTCACAGTAAGCTAATTAGCTCAATTGGAGCAATTCTAGCATGTTTGGTTGAAATTGGAAATTTACATTTTTCACTTTTGTCAGACAGTTGCAATATTCTCACAATAAGCTAATTAGCTCAATTGGAGCGTTTCTAGCATGTTTGGTTGAAATTGGAAATTTACTTTTTTCACTTTTGTCAGACAATTGCAATATTATCTCAATAAGCTAATTAGCTCATTTGGAGCATTTCTAGCGTGTTTGGTTGAAATTAGAAATTTACATTTTTCAGTGTTGTCAGACGTTTGTAATATTCTCACAATAATCTAATTAGCTCAATTGGAGCATTTTTAGCATGTTTGGTTGAAATTGGAAATTTACATTTTTCAGTTTTGTCAGACGTTTGTAAAATTCTTACAGTAGGCTTATTTGCGCAATTTGAGCATTTCTAGCATGTTTGGTTGAAATTGGAAATTTACTTTTTTCACTTTTGTCAGACAATTGCAATATTCTCACAATAAGCCAATTAGCTCAATTGGAGCATTTCTAGCATGTTTGGTTGAAATTGGAAATTTACATTTTTCAGTGTTGTCAGACGTTTGTAATATTCTCACAATAAGCTAATTAGCTCAATTGGAGCATTTCTAGCATGTTTGGTTGAAATTGCAAATTTACATTTTTCACTTCTGTCAGACAATTGCAATATTCTCACAATAAGCTAATTAGCTAAATTATAGCATTTCTAGCATGTTTGGTTGAAATTGCATATTTACATTTTTCACTTCTGTCAGACAATTGCAATATTCTCACAATAAGCTAATTAGCTCAATTGGAGCATTTCTAGCATGTTTGGTTGAAATTGGAAATTTACATTTTTCAATTTTGTTAGACGTTTGTAATATTCTCACAATAAGCTAATTAGCTCAGTTGGAGCATTTCTAGCATGTTTGGTTGAAATTGGAAATTTACATTTTTCACTTTTGTCAGACAATTGCAATATTCTCACAATAAGCTAATTAGCTCAATTGGAGCATTTCTAGCATGTTTGGTTGAAATTGGAAATTTACATTTTTCAGTGTTGTCAGACGTTTGTAATATTCTCACAATAAGCTAATTAGCTAAATTATAGCATTTTTAGCATGTTTGGTTGAAATTGCAAATTTACATTTTTCACTTTTGTCAGACAATTGCAATATTCTCTCAATAAGCTAATTAGCTCAATTGGAGCATTTCTAGCACGTTTGGTTGAAATTGGAAATTTACATTTTTCACTTTTGTCAAACAATTGCAATATCCTCTCAATAAGCTAATTAGCTCAATTGGAGCATTTCTAGCATGTTTGGTTGAAATTGGAAATTTACATTTTTCAGTTTTGTCAGACGTTTGTAATATTCTCACAATAAGCTAATTAGCTCAATTGGAGCATTTCTAGCATGTTTGGTTGAAATTGGAAAATTACATTTTTCAGTGTTGTCAGACGTTTGTAATATTCTCACAATAAGCTAATTAGCTCAATTGGAGCATTTCTAGCATGTTTGGTTGAAATTGGAAATCTACATTTTTCAGTTTTGTCAGACGTTTGTAATATTCTCACAATAAGCTAATTAGCTCAATTGGAGCATTTCTAGCATGTTTGGTTGAAATTGGAAATTTACATTTTTCAGTTTTGTCAGACGTTTGTAAAATTCTTACAGTAGGCTTATTTGCGATATTTGAGCATTTCTAGCATGTTTGGTTGAAATTGGAAATTTACTTTTTTCACTTTTGTCAGACAATTGCAATATTCTCACAATAAGCTAATTAGCTCAATTGGAGCATTTCTAGCATGTTTGGTTGAAATTGGAAATTTACATTTTTCAGTGTTGTCAGACGTTTGTAATATTCTCACAATAAGCTAATTAGCTAAATTGGAGCATTTCTAGCATGTTTGGTTGAAATTGCAAATTTACATTTTTCACTTCTGTCAGACAATTGCAATATTCTCACAATAAGCTAATTAGCTCAATTGGAGCATTTCTAGCATGTTTGGTTGAAATTGGAAATTTACATTTTTCAGTGTTGTCAGACGTTTGTAACATTCTCACAATAAGCTAATTAGCTCAATTGGAACATTTCTAGCATGTTTGGTTGAAATTGCAAATCTACATTTTTCACTTCTGTCAGACAATTGCAATATTCTCACAATAAGCTAATTAGCTCAATTGGAGCATTTCTAGCATGTTTGGTTGAAATTGCAAATTTACATTTTTCACTTTTGTCAGACAATTGCAATATTCTCACAATAAGCTAATTAGCTCAATTGGAGCATTTCTAGCATGTTTGGTTGAAATTGGAACTTTACATTTTTCACTTTTGTCAGATGTTTGTAATATTCTCACAATAAGCTAATTAGCTCAATTGGAGCATTTCTAGCCTGTTTGGTTAAAATTGGAAATTTACATTTTTCACTTTTGTCAAACAATTGCAATATTCTCTCAATAAGCTAATTAGCTCAATTGGAGCATTTCTAGCATGTTTGGTTGAAATTGGAAATTTACATTTTTCACTTTTGTCAAACAATTGCAATGTTCTCTCAATAAGCTAATTAGCTCAATTGGAGCATTTCTAGCATGTTTGGTTGAATTTGGAAATTTACATTTTTCACTTTTGTCAGACGTTTGTAATATTCTCACAATAAGCTAATTAGCTCAATTGGAGCATTTCTAGCACATTTGGTTGAAATTGGAAATTTACTTTTTTCACTTTTGTCAGACAATTGCAATATTCTCACAATAAGCTAATTAGCTCAATTGGAGCATTTCTAGCATCTTCGGTTGAAATTGGAAATTCACATTTTTCAGTGTTGTCAGACGTTTGTAATATTCTCACAATAAGCTAATTAGCTCAATTGGAGCATTTCTAGCATGTTTGGTTGAAATTGGAAATTTACATTTTTCACTTCTGTCAGACAATTGCAATAATCTCACAGTAAGCTAATTAGCTCAATTGGAGCAATTCTAGCATGTTTGGTTGAAATTGGAAATTTACATTTTTCACCTTTGTCAGACAGTTGCAATATTCTCACAATAAGCTAATTAGCTCAATTGGAGCATTTCTAGCATGTTTGGTTGAAATTGGAAATTTACTTTTTTCACTTTTGTCAGACAATTGCAATATTCTCTCAATAAGCTAATTAGCTCATTTGGAGCATTTCTAGCGTGTTTGGTTGAAATTAGAAATTTACATTTTTCAGTGTTGTCAGACGTTTGTAATATTCTCACACTAAGCTAATTAGCTCAATTGGAGCATTTTTAGCATGTTTGGTTGAAATTGGAAATTTACATTTTTCAGTTTTGTCAGACGTTTGTAAAATTCTTACAGTAGGCTTATTTGCGCAATTTGAGCATTTCTAGCATGTTTGGTTGAAATTGGAAATTTACTTTTTTCACTTTTGTCAGACAATTGCAATATTCTCACAATAAGCTAATTAGCTCAATTGGAGCATTTCTAGCATGTTTGGTTGAAATTGCAAATTTACATTTTTCAGTGTTGTCAGACGTTTGTAATATTCTCACACTAAGCTAATTAGCTCAATTGGAGCATTTCTAGCATGTTTGGTTGAAATTGCAAATTTACATTTTTCACTTCTGTCAGACAATTGCAATATTCTCACAATAAGCTAATTAGCTCAATTGGAGCATTTCTAGCATGTTTGGTTGAAATTGGAAATTTACATTTTTCAGTGTTGTCAGACGTTTGTAATATTCTCACAATAAGCTAATTAGCTAAATTATAGCATTTCTAGCATGTTTGGTTGAAATTGCAAATTTACATTTTTCACTTCTGTCAGACGTTTGTAATATTCTCACAATAAGCTAATTAGCTAAATTATAGCATTTCTAGCATGTTTGGTTGAAATTGCATATTTACATTTTTCACTTCTGTCAGACAATTGCAATATTCTCACAATAAGCTAATTAGCTCAATTGGAGCATTTCTAGCATGTTTGGTTGAAATTGGAAATTTACATTTTTCAATTTTGTTAGACGTTTGTAATATTCTCACAATAAGCTAATTAGCTCAGTTGGAGCATTTCTAGCATGTTTGGTTGAAATTGGAAATTTACATTTTTTACTTTTGTCAGACAATTGCAATATTCTCACAATAAGCTAATTAGCTCAATTGGAGCATTTCTAGCATGTTTGGTTGAAATTGGAAATTTAAATTTTTCAGTGTTGTCAGACGTTTGTAATATTCTCACAATAAGCTAATTAGCTAAATTATAGCATTTTTAGCATGTTTGGTTGAAATTGCAAATTTACATTTTTCACTTTTGTCAGACAATTGCAATATTCTCACAATAAGCTAATTAGCTCAATTGGAGCATTTCTAGCACGTTTGGTTGAAATTGGAAATTTACATTTTTCACTTTTGTCAAACAATTGCAATATTCTCTCAATAAGCTAATTAGCTCAATTGGAGCATTTCTAGCATGTTTGGTTGAAATTGGAAATTTACATTTTTCACTTTTGTCAGACGTTTGTAATATTCTCACAATAAGCTAATTAGCTCAATTGGAGCATTTCTAGCACGTTTGGTTGAAATTGGAAATTTACATTTTTCACTTTTGTCAGACAATTGCAATATTCTCTCAATAAGCTAATTAGCTCAATTGGAGCATTTCTAGCATGTTTGGTTGAAATTGGAAATTTACATTTTTCAGTTTTGTCAGACGTTTGTAATATTCTCACAATAAGCTAATTAGCTCAATTGGAGCATTTCTAGCATGTTTGGTTGAAATTGGAAAATTACATTTTTCAGTGTTGTCAGACGTTTGTAATATTCTCACAATAAGCTAATTAGCTCAATTGGAGCATTTCTAGCATATTCGGTTGAAATTGGAAATTTACATTTTTCAGTGTTGTCAGACGTTTGTAATATTCTCACAATAAGCTAATTAGCTCAATTGGAGCATTTCTAGCATGTTTGGTTGAAATTGGAAATTTACATTTTTCACTTCTGTCAGACAATTGCAATAATCTCACAGTAAGCTAATTAGCTCAATTGGAGCAATTCTAGCATGTTTGGTTGAAATTGGAAATTTACATTTTTCACTTTTGTCAGACAGTTGCAATATTCTCACAATAAGCTAATTAGCTCAATTGGAGCATTTCTAGCATGTTTGGTTGAAATTGGAAATTTACTTTTTTCACTTTTGTCAGACAATTGCAATATTCTCTCAATAAGCTAATTAGCTCATTTGGAGCATTTCTAGCGTGTTTGGTTGAAATTAGAAATTTACATTTTTCAGTGCTGTCAGACGTTTGTAATATTCTCACAATAAGCTAATTAGCTCAATTGGAGCATTTTTAGCATGTTTGGTTGAAATTGGAAATTTACATTTTTCAGTTTTGTCAGACGTTTGTAAAATTCTTACAGTAGGCTTATTTGCGCAATTTGAGCATTTCTAGCATGTTTGGTTGAAATTGGAAATTTACTTTTTTCACTTTTGTCAGACAATTGCAATATTCTCACAATAAGCTAATTAGCTCAATTGGAGCATTTCTAGCATGTTTGGTTGAAATTGGAAATTTACATTTTTCAGTGTTGTCAGACGTTTGTAATATTCTCACAATAAGCTAATTAGCTCAATTGGAGCATTTCTAGCATGTTTGGTTGAAATTGCAAATTTACATTTTTCACTTCTGTCAGACAATTGCAATATTCTCACAATAAGCTAATTAGCTAAATTATAGCATTTCTAGCATGTTTGGTTGAAATTGCATATTTACATTTTTCACTTCTGTCAGACAATTGCAATATTCTCACAATAAGCTAATTAGCTCAATTGGAGCATTTCTAGCATGTTTGGTTGAAATTGGAAATTTACATTTTTCAATTTTGTTAGACGTTTGTAATATTCTCACAATAAGCTAATTAGCTCAGTTGGAGCATTTCTAGCATGTTTGGTTGAAATTGGAAATTTACATTTTTCACTTTTGTCAGACAATTGCAATATTCTCTCAATAAGCTAATTAGCTCAATTGGAGCATTTCTAGCATGTTTGGTTGAAATTGGAAATTTACATTTTTCAGTTTTGTCAGACGTTTGTAATATTCTCACAATAAGCTAATTAGCTCAATTGGAGCATTTCTAGCATGTTTGGTTGAAATTGGAAAATTACATTTTTCAGTGTTGTCAGACGTTTGTAATATTCTCACAATAAGCTAATTAGCTCAATTGGAGCATTTCTAGCATATTCGGTTGAAATTGGAAATTTACATTTTTCAGTGTTGTCAGACGTTTGTAATATTCTCACAATAAGCTAATTAGCTCAATTGGAGCATTTCTAGCATGTTTGGTTGAAATTGGAAATTTACATTTTTCACTTCTGTCAGACAATTGCAATAATCTCACAGTAAGCTAATTAGCTCAATTGGAGCAATTCTAGCATGTTTGGTTGAAATTGGAAATTTACATTTTTCACTTTTGTCAGACAGTTGCAATATTCTCACAATAAGCTAATTAGCTCAATTGGAGCATTTCTAGCATGTTTGGTTGAAATTGGAAATTTACTTTTTTCACTTTTGTCAGACAATTGCAATATTCTCTCAATAAGCTAATTAGCTCATTTGGAGCATTTCTAGCGTGTTTGGTTGAAATTAGAAATTTACATTTTTCAGTGTTGTCAGACGTTTGTAATATTCTCACAATAAGCTAATTAGCTCAATTGGAGCATTTTTAGCATGTTTGGTTGAAATTGGAAATTTACATTTTTCAGTTTTGTCAGACGTTTGTAAAATTCTTACAGTAGGCTTATTTGCGCAATTTGAGCATTTCTAGCATGTTTGGTTGAAATTGGAAATTTACTTTTTTCACTTTTGTCAGACAATTGCAATATTCTCACAATAAGCTAATTAGCTCAATTGGAGCATTTCTAGCATGTTTGGTTGAAATTGGAAATTTACATTTTTCAGTGTTGTCAGACGTTTGTAATATTCTCACAATAGGCTAATTAGCTCAATTGGAGCATTTCTAGCATGTTTGGTTGAAATTGCAAATTTACATTTTTCACTTCTGTCAGACAATTGCAATATTCTCACAATAAGCTAATTAGCTAAATTATAGCATTTCTAGCATGTTTGGTTGAAATTGCATATTTACATTTTTCACTTCTGTCAGACAATTGCAATATTCTCACAATAAGCTAATTAGCTCAATTGGAGCATTTCTAGCATGTTTGGTTGAAATTGGAAATTTACATTTTTCAATTTTGTTAGACGTTTGTAATATTCTCACAATAAGCTAATTAGCTCAGTTGGAGCATTTCTAGCATGTTTGGTTGAAATTGGAAATTTACATTTTTCACTTTTGTCAGACAATTGCAATATTCTCACAATAAGCTAATTAGCTCAATTGGAGCATTTCTAGCATGTTTGGTTGAAATTGGAAATTTACATTTTTCAGTGTTGTCAGACGTTTGTAATATTCTCACAAAAAGCTAATTAGCTAAATTATAGCATTTTTAGCATGTTTGGTTGAAATTGCAAATTTACATTTTTCACTTTTGTCAGACAATTGCAATATTCTCTCAATAAGCTAATTAGCTCAATTGGAGCATTTCTAGCACGTTTGGTTGAAATTGGAAATTTACATTTTTCACTTTTGTCAAACAATTGCAATATTCTCTCAATAAGCTAATTAGCTCAATTGGAGCATTTCTAGCATGTTTGGTTGAAATTGGAAATTTACATTTTTCACTTTTGTCAGACGTTTGTAATATTCTCACAATAAGCTAATTAGCTCAATTGGAGCATTTCTAGCACGTTTGGTTGAAATTGGAAATTTACATTTTTCACTTTTGTCAGACAATTGCAATATTCTCTCAATAAGCTAATTAGCTCAATTGGAGCATTTCTAGCATGTTTGGTTGAAATTGGAAATTTACATTTTTCACTTTTGTCAGACAATTGCAATATTCTCACAATAAACTAATTAGCTCAATTGGAGCATTTCTAGCATGTTTGGTTGAAATTGGAAATTTACTTTTTTCACTTTTGTCAGACAATTGCAATATTCTCTCAATAAGCTAATTAGCTCATTTGGAGCATTTCTAGCGTGTTTGGTTGAAATTAGAAATTTACATTTTTCAGTGTTGTCAGACGTTTGTAATATTCTCACAATAAGCTAATTAGCTCAATTGGAGCATTTTTAGCATGTTTGGTTGAAATTGGAAATTTACATTTTTCAGTTTTGTCAGACGTTTGTAAAATTCTTACAGTAGGCTTATTTGCGCAATTTGAGCATTTCTAGCATGTTTGGTTGAAATTGGAAATTTACTTTTTTCACTTTTGTCAGACAATTGCAATATTCTCACAATAAGCTAATTAGCTCAATTGGAGCATTTCTAGCATGTTTGGTTGAAATTGGAAATTTACATTTTTCAGTGTTGTCAGACGTTTGTAATATTCTCACAATAGGCTAATTAGCTCAATTGGAGCATTTCTAGCATGTTTGGTTGAAATTGCAAATTTACATTTTTCACTTCTGTCAGACAATTGCAATATTCTCACAATAAGCTAATTAGCTAAATTATAGCATTTCTAGCATGTTTGGTTGAAATTGCATATTTACATTTTTCACTTCTGTCAGACAATTGCAATATTCTCACAATAAGCTAATTAGCTCAATTGGAGCATTTCTAGCATGTTTGGTTGAAATTGGAAATTTACATTTTTCAATTTTGTTAGACGTTTGTAATATTCTCACAATAAGCTAATTAGCTCAGTTGGAGCATTTCTAGCATGTTTGGTTGAAATTGGAAATTTACATTTTTCACTTTTGTCAGACAATTGCAATATTCTCACAATAAGCTAATTAGCTCAATTGGAGCATTTCTAGCATGTTTGGTTGAAATTGGAAATTTACATTTTTCAGTGTTGTCAGACGTTTGTAATATTCTCACAAAAAGCTAATTAGCTAAATTATAGCATTTTTAGCATGTTTGGTTGAAATTGCAAATTTACATTTTTCACTTTTGTCAGACAATTGCAATATTCTCTCAATAAGCTAATTAGCTCAATTGGAGCATTTCTAGCACGTTTGGTTGAAATTGGAAATTTACATTTTTCACTTTTGTCAAACAATTGCAATATTCTCTCAATAAGCTAATTAGCTCAATTGGAGCATTTCTAGCATGTTTGGTTGAAATTGGAAATTTACATTTTTCACTTTTGTCAGACGTTTGTAATATTCTCACAATAAGCTAATTAGCTCAATTGGAGCATTTCTAGCACGTTTGGTTGAAATTGGAAATTTACATTTTTCACTTTTGTCAGACAATTGCAATATTCTCTCAATAAGCTAATTAGCTCAATTGGAGCATTTCTAGCATGTTTGGTTGAAATTGGAAATTTACATTTTTCAGTTTTGTCAGACGTTTGTAATATTCTCACAATAAGCTAATTAGCTCAATTGGAGCATTTCTAGCATGTTTGGTTGAAATTGGAAAATTACATTTTTCAGTGTTGTCAGACGTTTGTAATATTCTCACAATAAGCTAATTAGCTCAATTGGAGCATTTCTAGCATGTTTGGTTGAAATTGGAAATCTACATTTTTCAGTTTTGTCAGACGTTTGTAATATTCTCACAATAAGCTAATTAGCTCAATTGGAGCATTTCTAGCATGTTTGGTTGAAATTGGAAATTTACATTTTTCAGTTTTGTCAGACGTTTGTAAAATTCTTACAGTAGGCTTATTTGCGATATTTGAGCATTTCTAGCATGTTTGGTTGAAATTGGAAATTTACTTTTTTCACTTTTGTCAGACAATTGCAATATTCTCACAATAAGCTAATTAGCTTAATTGGAGCATTTCTAGCATGTTTGGTTGAAATTGGAAATTTACATTTTTCAGTGTTGTCAGACGTTTGTAATATTCTCACAATAAGCTAATTAGCTAAATTGGAGCATTTCTAGCATGTTTGGTTGAAATTGCAAATTTACATTTTTCACTTCTGTCAGACAATTGCAATATTCTCACAATAAGCTAATTAGCTCAATTGGAGCATTTCTAGCATGTTTGGTTGAAATTGGAAATTTACATTTTTCACTTTTGTCAGACAATTGCAATATTCTCACAATAAACTAATTAGCTCAATTGGAGCATTTCTAGCATGTTTGGTTGAAATTGGAAATTTACATTTTTCAGTGTTGTCAGACGTTTGTAATATTCTCACAATAAGCTAATTAGCTCAATTGGAGCATTTCTAGCATGTTTGGTTGAAATTGCAAATTTACATTTTTCACTTCTGTCAGACAATTGCAATATTCTCACAATAAGCTAATTAGCTAAATTATAGCATTTCTAGCATGTTTGGTTGAAATTGGAAATTTACATTTTTCACTTCTGTCAGACAATTGCAATATTCTCACAATAAGCTAATTAGCTCAATTGGAGCATTTCTAGCATGTTTGGTTGAAATTGGAAATTTACATTTTTCAATTTTGTTAGACGTTTGTAATATTCTCACAATAAGCTAATTAGCTCAGTTGGAGCATTTCTAGCATGTTTGGTTGAAATTGGAAATTTACATTTTTCACTTTTGTCAGACAATTGCAATATTCTCTCAATAAGCTAATTAGCTCAATTGGAGCATTTCTAGCATGTTTGGTTGAAATTGGAAATTTACATTTTTCAGTTTTGTCAGACGTTTGTAATATTCTCACAATAAGCTAATTAGCTCAATTGGAGCATTACTAGCATATTCGGTTGAAATTGGAAATTTACATTTTTCAGTGTTGTCAGACGTTTGTAATATTCTCACAATAAGCTAATTAGCTCAATTGGAGCATTTCTAGCATGTTTGGTTGAAATTGGAAATTTATATTTTTCACTTCTGTCAGACAATTGCAATAATCTCACAGTAAGCTAATTAGCTCAATTGGAGCAATTCTAGCATGTTTGGTTGAAATTGGAAATTTACATTTTTCACTTTTGTCAGACAGTTGCAATATTCTCACAATAAGCTAATTAGCTCAATTGGAGCATTTCTAGCATGTTTGGTTGAAATTGGAAATTTACTTTTTTCACTTTTGTCAGACAATTGCAATATTCTCTCAATAAGCTAATTAGCTCATTTGGAGCATTTCTAGCGTGTTTGGTTGAAATTAGAAATTTACATTTTTCAGTGTTGTCAGACGTTTGTAATATTCTCACAATAAGCTAATTAGCTCAATTGGAGCATTTTTAGCATGTTTGGTTGAAATTGGAAATTTACATTTTTCAGTTTTGTCAGACGTTTGTAAAATTCTTACAGTAGGCTTATTTGCGCAATTTGAGCATTTCTAGCATGTTTGGTTGAAATTGGAAATTTACTTTTTTCACTTTTGTCAGACAATTGCAATATTCTCACAATAAGCTAATTAGCTCAATTGGAGCATTTCTAGCATGTTTGGTTGAAATTGGAAATTTACATTTTTCAGTGTTGTCAGACGTTTGTAATATTCTCACAATAAGCTAATTAGCTCAATTGGAGCATTTCTAGCATGTTTGGTTGAAATTGCAAATTTACATTTTTCACTTCTGTCAGACAATTGCAATATTCTCACAATAAGCTAATTAGCTAAATTATAGCATTTCTAGCATGTTTGGTTGAAATTGCATATTTACATTTTTCACTTCTGTCAGACAATTGCAATATTCTCACAATAAGCTAATTAGCTCAATTGGAGCATTTCTAGCATGTTTGGTTGAAATTGGAAATTTACATTTTTCAATTTTGTTAGACGTTTGTAATATTCTCACAATAAGCTAATTAGCTCAGTTGGAGCATTTCTAGCATGTTTGGTTGAAATTGGAAATTTACATTTTTCACTTTTGTCAGACAATTGCAATATTCTCACAATAAGCTAATTAGCTCAATTGGAGCATTTCTAGCATGTTTGGTTGAAATTGGAAATTTACATTTTTCAGTGTTGTCAGACGTTTGTAATATTCTCACAATAAGCTAATTAGCTAAATTATAGCATTTTTAGCATGTTTGGTTGAAATTGCAAATTTACATTTTTCACTTTTGTCAGACAATTGCAATATTCTCTCAATAAGCTAATTAGCTCAATTGGAGCATTTCTAGCACGTTTGGTTGAAATTGGAAATTTACATTTTTCACTTTTGTCAAACAATTGCAATATTCTCTCAATAAGCTAATTAGCTCAATTGGAGCATTTCTAGCATGTTTGGTTGAAATTGGAAATTTACATTTTTCACTTTTGTCAGACGTTTGTAATATTCTCACAATAAGCTAATTAGCTCAATTGGAGCATTTCTAGCACGTTTGGTTGAAATTGGAAATTTACATTTTTCACTTTTGTCAGACAATTGCAATATTCTCTCAATAAGCTAATTAGCTCAATTGGAGCATTTCTAGCATGTTTCGTTGAAATTGGAAATTTACATTTTTCAGTTTTGTCAGACGTTTGTAATATTCTCACAATAAGCTAATTAGCTCAATTGGAGCATTTCTAGCATGTTTGGTTGAAATTGGAAAATTACATTTTTCAGTGTTGTCAGACGTTTGTAATATTCTCACAATAAGCTAATTAGCTCAATTGGAGCATTTCTAGCATGTTTGGTTGAAATTGGAAATTTACATTTTTCAGTTTTGTCAGACGTTTGTAAAATTCTTACAGTAGGCTTATTTGCGATATTTGAGCATTTCTAGCATGTTTGGTTGAAATTGGAAATTTACTTTTTTCACTTTTGTCAGACAATTGCAATATTCTCACAATAAGCTAATTAGCTTAATTGGAGCATTTCTAGCATGTTTGGTTGAAATTGGAAATTTACATTTTTCAGTGTTGTCAGACGTTTGTAATATTCTCACAATAAGCTAATTAGCTCAATTGGAGCATTTCTAGCATGTTTGGTTGAAATTGCAAATTTACATTTTTCACTTCTGTCAGACAATTGCAATATTCTCACAATAAGCTAATTAGCTCAATTGGAGCATTTCTAGCATGTTTGGTTGAAATTGGAAATTTACATTTTTCACTTTTGTCAGACAATTGCAATATTCTCACAATAAACTAATTAGCTCAATTGGAGCATTTCTAGCATGTTTGGTTGAAATTGGAACTTTACATTTTTCACTTTTGTCAGATGTTTGTAATATTCTCACAATAAGCTAATTAGCTCAATTGGAGCATTTCTAGCCTGTTTGGTTAAAATTGGAAATTTACATTTTTCACTTTTGTCAAACAATTGCAATATTCTCTCAATAAGCTAATTAGCTCAATTGGAGCATTTCTAGCATGTTTGGTTGAAATTGGAAATTTACATTTTTCACTTTTGTCAAACAATTGCAATATTCTCTCAATAAGCTAATTAGCTCAATTGGACCATTTCTAGCATGTTTGGTTGAAATTGGAACTTTACATTTTTCACTTTTGTCAGATGTTTGTAATATTCTCACAATAAGCTAATTAGCTCAATTGGAGCATTTCTAGCCTGTTTGGTTAAAATTGAAAATTTACTTTTTTCACTTTTGTCAGACAATTGCAATATTCTCACAATAAGCTAATTAGCTCAATTGGAGCATTTCTAGCATCTTCGGTTGAAATTGGAAATTTACATTTTTCAGTGTTGTCAGACGTTTGTAATATTCTCACAATAAGCTAATTAGCTCAATTGGAGCATTTCTAGCATGTTTGGTTGAAATTGGAAATTTACATTTTTCACTTTTGTCAGACAATTGCAATAATCTCACAGTAAGCTAATTAGCTCAATTGGAGCAATTCTAGCATGTTTGGTTGAAATTGGAAATTTACATTTTTCACTTTTGTCAGACAGTTGCAATATTCTCACAATAAGCTAATTAGCTCAATTGGAGCATTTCTAGCATGTTTGGTTGAAATTGCAAATTTACATTTTTCACTTCTGTCAGACAATTGCAATATTCTCACAATAAGCTAATTAGCTCAATTGGAGCATTTCTAGCATGTTTGGTTGAAATTGGAAATTTACATTTTTCAGTGTTGTCAGACGTTTGTAATATTCTCACAATAAGCTAATTAGCTAAATTATAGCATTTCTAGCATGTTTGGTTGAAATTGCATATTTACATTTTTCACTTCTGTCAGACAATTGCAATATTCTCACAATAAGCTAATTAGCTCAATTGGAGCATTTCTAGCAGGTTTGGTTGAAATTGGAAATTTACATTTTTCAATTTTGTTAGACGTTTGTAATATTCTCACAATAAGCTAATTAGCTCAGTTGGAGCATTTCTAGCATGTTTGGTTGAAATTGGAAATTTACATTTTTCACTTTTGTCAGACAATTGCAATATTCTCACAATAAGCTAATTAGCTCAATTGGAGCATTTCTAGCATGTTTGGTTGAAATTGGAAATTTACATTTTTCACTTTTGTCAAACGATTGCAATATTCTCTCAATAAGCTAATTAGCTCAATTGGAGCATTTCTAGCATGTTTGGTTGAAATTGGAAATTTACATTTTTCACTTTTGTCAGACGTTTGTAATATTCTCACAATAAGCTAATTAGCTCAATTGGAGCATTTCTAGCACGTTTGGTTGAAATTGGAAATTTACATTTTTCACTTTTGTCAGACAATTGCAATATTCTCTCAATAAGCTAATTAGCTCAATTGGAGCATTTCTAGCATGTTTGGTTGAAATTGGAAATTTACATTTTTCAGTTTTGTCAGACGTTTGTAATATTCTCACAATAAGCTAATTAGCTCAATTGGAGCATTTCTAGCATGTTTGGTTGAAATTGGAAAATTACATTTTTCAGTGTTGTCAGACGTTTGTAATATTCTCACAATAAGCTAATTAGCTCAATTGGAGCAATTCTAGCATCTTCGGTTGAAATTGGAAATTTACATTTTTCAGTGTTGTCAGACGTTTGTAATATTCTCACAATAAGCTAATTAGCTCAATTGGAGCATTTCTAGCATGTTTGGTTGAAATTGGAAATTTACATTTTTCACTTCTGTCAGACAATTGCAATAATCTCACAGTAAGCTAATTAGCTCAATTGGAGCAATTCTAGCATGTTTGGTTGAAATTGGAAATTTACATTTTTCACTTTTGTCAGACAGTTGCAATATTCTCACAATAAGCTAATTAGCTCAATTGGAGCATTTCTAGCATTTTTGGTTGAAATTGGAAATTTACTTTTTTCACTTTTGTCAGACAATTGCAATATTCTCTCAATAAGCTAATTAGCTCATTTGGAGCATTTCTAGCGTGTTTGGTTGAAATTAGAAATTTACATTTTTCAGTGTTGTCAGACGTTTGTAATATTCTCACAATAAGCTAATTAGCTCAATTGGAGCATTTTTAGCATGTTTGGTTGAAAATGGAAATTTACATTTTTCAGTTTTGTCAGACGTTTGTAAAATTCTTACAGTAGGCTTATTTGCGCAATTTGAGCATTTCTAGCATGTTTGGTTGAAATTGGAAATTTACTTTTTTCACTTTTGTCAGACAATTGCAATATTCTCACAATAAGCTAATTAGCTCAATTGGAGCATTTCTAGCATGTTTGGTTGAAATTGGAAATTTACATTTTTCAGTGTTGTCAGACGTTTGTAATATTCTCATAATAAGCTAATTAGCTAAATTATAGCATTTTTAGCATGTTTGGTTGAAATTGCAAATTTACATTTTTCACTTTTGTCAGACAATTGCAATATTCTCTCAATAAGCTAATTAGCTCAATTGGAGCATTTCTAGCACGTTTGGTTGAAATTGGAAATTTACATTTTTCACTTTTGTCAAACAATTGCAATATTCTCTCAATTAGCTAATTAGCTCAATTGGAGCATTTCTAGCATGTTTGGTTGAAATTGGAAATTTACATTTTTCACTTTTGTCAGACGTTTGTAATATTCTCACAATAAGCTAATTAGCTCAATTGGAGCATTTCTAGCACGTTTGGTTGAAATTGGAAATTTACATTTTTCACTTTTGTCAGACAATTGCAATATTCTCTCAATAAGCTAATTAGCTCAATTGGAGCATTTCTAGCATGTTTGGTTGAAATTGGAAATTTACATTTTTCAGTTTTGTCAGACGTTTGTAATATTCTCACAATAAGCTAATTAGCTCAATTGGAGCATTTCTAGCATGTTTGGTTGAAATTGGAAAATTACATTTTTCAGTGTTGTCAGACGTTTGTAATATTCTCACAATAAGCTAATTAGCTCAATTGGAGCATTTCTAGCATGTTTGGTTGAAATTGGAAATCTACATTTTTCAGTTTTGTCAGACGTTTGTAATATTCTCACAATAAGCTAATTAGCTCAATTGGAGCATTTCTAGCATGTTTGGTTGAAATTGGAAAATTACATTTTTCAGTGTTGTCAGACGTTTGTAATATTCTCACAATAAGCTAATTAGCTCAATTGGAGCAATTCTAGCATCTTCGGTTGAAATTGGAAATTTACATTTTTTAGTGTTGTCAGACGTTTGTAATATTCTCACAATAAGCTAATTAGCTCAATTGGAGCATTTCTAGCATGTTTGGTTGAAATTGGAAATTTACATTTTTCACTTCTGTCAGACAATTGCAATAATCTCACAGTAAGCTAATTAGCTCAATTGGAGCAATTCTAGCATGTTTGGTTGAAATTGGAAATTTACATTTTTCACTTTTGTCAGACAGTTGCAATATTCTCACAATAAGCTAATTAGCTCAATTGGAGCATTTCTAGCATGTTTGGTTGAAATTGGAAATTTACTTTTTTCACTTTTGTCAGACAATTGCAATATTCTCTCAATAAGCTAATTAGCTCATTTGGAGCATTTCTAGCGTGTTTGGTTGAAATTAGAAATTTACATTTTTCAGTGTTGTCAGACGTTTGTAATATTCTCACAATAAGCTAATTAGCTCAATTGGAGCATTTTTAGCATGTTTGGTTGAAAATGGAAATTTACATTTTTCAGTTTTGTCAGACGTTTGTAAAATTCTTACAGTAGGCTTATTTGCGCAATTTGAGCATTTCTAGCATGTTTGGTTGAAATTGGAAATTTACTTTTTTCACTTTTGTCAGACAATTGCAATATTCTCACAATAAGCTAATTAGGTCAATTGGAGCATTTCTAGCATGTTTGGTTGAAATTGGAAATTTACATTTTTCAGTGTTGTCAGACGTTTGTAATATTCTCATAATAAGCTAATTAGCTCAATTGGAGCATTTCTAGCATGTTTGGTTGAAATTGCAAATTTACATTTTTCACTTCTGTCAGACAATTGCAATATTCTCACAATAAGCTAATTAGCTAAATTATAGCATTTCTAGCATGTTTGGTTGAAATTGCATATTTACATTTTTCACTTCTGTCAGACAATTGCAATATTCTCACAATAAGCTAATTAGCTCAATTGGAGCATTTCTAGCATGTTTGGTTGAAATTGGAAATTTACATTTTTCACTTTTGTCAGACAATTGCAATATTCTCACAATAAGCTAATTAGCTCAATTGGAGCATTTCTAGCATGTTTGGTTGAAATTGGAAATTTACATTTTTCAGTGTTGTCAGACGTTTGTAATATTCTCACAATAAGCTAATTAGCTAAATTATAGCATTTTTAGCATGTTTGGTTGAAATTGCAAATTTACATTTTTCACTTTTGTCAGACAATTGCAATATTCTCTCAATAAGCTAATTAGCTCAATTGGAGCATTTCTAGCACGTTTGGTTGAAATTGGAAATTTACATTTTTCACTTTTGTCAAACAATTGCAATATTCTCTCAATTAGCTAATTAGCTCAATTGGAGCATTTCTAGCATGTTTGGTTGAAATTGGAAATTTACATTTTTCACTTTTGTCAGACGTTTGTAATATTCTCACAATAAGCTAATTAGCTCAATTGGAGCATTTCTAGCACGTTTGGTTGAAATTGGAAATTTACATTTTTCACTTTTGTCAGACAATTGCAATATTCTCTCAATAAGCTAATTAGCTCAATTGGAACATTTCTAGCATGTTTGGTTGAAATTGGAAATTTACATTTTTCAGTTTTGTCAGACGTCTGTAATATTCTCACAATAAGCTAATTAGCTCAATTGGAGCATTTCTAGCATGTTTGGTTGAAATTGGAAAATTACATTTTTCAGTGTTGTCAGACGTTTGTAATATTCTCACAATAAGCTAATTAGCTCAATTGGAGCATTTCTAGCATGTTTGGTTGAAATTGGAAATCTACATTTTTCAGTTTTGTCAGACGTTTGTAATATTCTCACAATAAGCTAATTAGCTCAATTGGAGCATTTCTAGCATGTTTGGTTGAAATTGGAAATTTACATTTTTCAGTTTTGTCAGACGTTTGTAAAATTCTTACAGTAGGCTTATTTGCGATATTTGAGCATTTCTAGCATGTTTGGTTGAAATTGGAAATTTACTTTTTTCACTTTTGTCAGACAATTGCAATATTCTCACAATAAGCTAATTAGCTTAATTGGAGCATTTCTAGCATGTTTGGTTGAAATTGGAAATTTACATTTTTCAGTGTTGTCAGACGTTTGTAATATTCTCACAATAAGCTAATTAGCTAAATTGGAGCATTTCTAGCATGTTTGGTTGAAATTGCAAATTTACATTTTTCACTTCTGTCAGACAATTGCAATATTCTCACAATAAGCTAATTAGCTCAATTGGAGCATTTCTAGCATGTTTGGTTGAAATTGGAAATTTACATTTTTCACTTTTGTCAGACAATTGCAATATTCTCACAATAAACTAATTAGCTCAATTGGAGCATTTCTAGCATGTTTGGTTGAAATTGGAACTTTACATTTTTCACTTTTGTCAGATGTGTGTAATATTCTCACAATAAGCTAATTAGCTCAATTGGAGCATTTCTAGCCTGTTTGGTTAAAATTGGAAATTTACATTTTTCACTTTTGTCAAACAATTGCAATATTCTCTCAATAAGCTAATTAGCTCAATTGGAGCATTTCTAGCATGTTTGGTTGAAATTGGAAATTTACATTTTTCACTTTTGTCAAACAATTGCAATATTCTCTCAATAAGCTAATTAGCTCAATTGGACCATTTCTAGCATGTTTGGTTGAAATTGGAACTTTACATTTTTCACTTTTGTCAGATGTTTGTAATATTCTCACAATAAGCTAATTAGCTCAATTGGAGCATTTCTAGCATCTTCGGTTGAAATTGGAAATTTACATTTTTCAGTGTTGTCAGACGTTTGTAATATTCTCACAATAAGCTAATTAGCTCAATTGGAGCATTTCTAGCATGTTTGGTTGAAATTGGAAATTTACATTTTTCACTTTTGTCAGACAATTGCAATAATCTCACAGTAAGCTAATTAGCTCAATTGGAGCAATTCTAGCATGTTTGGTTGAAATTGGAAATTTACATTTTTCACTTTTGTCAGACAGTTGCAATATTCTCACAATAAGCTAATTAGCTCAATTGGAGCATTCCTAGCATGTTTGGTTGAAATTGCAAATTTACATTTTTCACTTCTGTCAGACAATTGCAATATTCTCACAATAAGCTAATTAGCTCAATTGGAGCATTTCTAGCATGTTTGGTTGAAATTGGAAATTTACATTTTTCAGTGTTGTCAGACGTTTGTAATATTCTCACAATAAGCTAATTAGCTAAATTATAGCATTTCTAGCATGTGTGGTTGAAATTGCATATTTACATTTTTCACTTCTGTCAGACAATTGCAATATTCTCACAATAAGCTAATTAGCTCAATTGGAGCATTTCTAGCATGTTTGGTTGAAATTGGAAATTTACATTTTTCAATTTTGTTAGACGTTTGTAATATTCTCACAATAAGCTAATTAGCTCAGTTGGAGCATTTCTAGCATGTTTGGTTGAAATTGGAAATTTACATTTTTCACTTTTGTCAGACAATTGCAATATTCTCACAATAAGCTAATTAGCTCAATTGGAGCATTTCTAGCATGTTTGGTTGAAATTGGAAATTTACATTTTTCAGTGTTGTCAGACGTTTGTAATATTCTCACAATAAGCTAATTAGCTAAATTATAGCATTTTTAGCATGTTTGGTTGAAATTGCAAATTTACATTTTTCACTTTTGTCAGACAATTGCAATATTCTCACAATAAGCTAATTAGCTCAATTGGAGCATTTCTAGCACGTTTGGTTGAAATTGGAAATTTACATTTTTCACTTTTGTCAAACAATTGCAATATTCTCTCAATAAGCTAATTAGCTCAATTGGAGCATTTCTAGCATGTTTGGTTGAAATTGGAAATTTACATTTTTCACTTTTGTCAGACGTTTGTAATATTCTCACAATAAGCTAATTAGCTCAATTGGAGCATTTCTAGCACGTTTGGTTGAAATTGGAAATTTACATTTTTCACTTTTGTCAGACAATTGCAATATTCTCTCAATAAGCTAATTAGCTCAATTGGAGCATTTCTAGCATGTTTGGTTGAAATTGGAAATTTACATTTTTCACTTTTGTCAGACGTTTGTAATATTCTCACAATAAGCTAATTAGCTCAATTGGAGCATTTCTAGCACGTTTGGTTGAAATTGGAAATTTACATTTTTCACTTTTGTCAGACAATTGCAATATTCTCTCAATAAGCTAATTAGCTCAATTGGAGCATTTCTAGCATGTTTGGTTGAAATTGGAAATTTACATTTTTCAGTTTTGTCAGACGTTTGTAATATTCTCACAATAAGCTAATTAGCTCAATTGGAGCATTTCTAGCATGTTTGGTTGAAATTGGAAAATTACATTTTTCAGTGTTGTCAGACGTTTGTAATATTCTCACAATAAGCTAATTAGCTCAATTGGAGCAATTCTAGCATCTTCGGTTGAAATTGGAAATTTACATTTTTCAGTGTTGTCAGACGTTTGTAATATTCTCACAATAAGCTAATTAGCTCAATTGGAGCATTTCTAGCATGTTTGGTTGAAATTGGAAATTTACATTTTTCACTTCTGTCAGACAATTGCAATAATCTCACAGTAAGCTAATTAGCTCAATTGGAGCAATTCTAGCATGTTTGGTTGAAATTGGAAATTTACATTTTTCACTTTTGTCAGACAGTTGCAATATTCTCACAATAAGCTAATTAGCTCAATTGGAGCATTTCTAGCATGTTTGGTTGAAATTGGAAATTTACTTTTTTCACTTTTGTCAGACAATTGCAATATTCTCTCAATAAGCTAATTAGCTCATTTGGAGCATTTCTAGCGTGTTTGGTTGAAATTAGAAATTTACATTTTTCAGTGTTGTCAGACGTTTGTAATATTCTCACAATAAGCTAATTAGCTCAATTGGAGCATTTTTAGCATGTTTGGTTGAAAATGGAAATTTACATTTTTCAGTTTTGTCAGACGTTTGTAAAATTCTTACAGTAGGCTTATTTGCGCAATTTGAGCATTTCTAGCATGTTTGGTTGAAATTGGAAATTTACTTTTTTCACTTTTGTCAGACAATTGCAATATTCTCACAATAAGCTAATTAGCTCAATTGGAGCATTTCTAGCATGTTTGGTTGAAATTGGAAATTTACATTTTTCAGTGTTGTCAGACGTTTGTAATATTCTCATAATAAACTAATTAGCTCAATTGGAGCATTTCTAGCATGTTTGGTTGAAATTGCAAATTTACATTTTTCACTTCTGTCAGACAATTGCAATATTCTCACAATAAGCTAATTAGCTAAATTATAGCATTTCTAGCATGTTTGGTTGAAATTGCATATTTACATTTTTCACTTCTGTCAGACAATTGCAATATTCTCACAATAAGCTAATTAGCTCAATTGGAGCATTTCTAGCATGTTTGGTTGAAATTGGAAATTTACATTTTTCAATTTTGTTAGACGTTTGTAATATTCTCACAATAAGCTAATTAGCTCAGTTGGAGCATTTCTAGCATGTTTGGTTGAAATTGGAAATTTACATTTTTCACTTTTGTCAGACAATTGCAATATTCTCACAATAAGCTAATTAGCTCAATTGGAGCATTTCTAGCATGTTTGGTTGAAATTGCATATTTACATTTTTCACTTCTGTCAGACAATTGCAATATTCTCACAATAAGCTAATTAGCTCAATTGGAGCATTTCTAGCATGTTTGGTTGAAATTGGAAATTTACATTTTTCAATTTTGTTAGACGTTTGTAATATTCTCACAATAAGCTAATTAGCTCAGTTGGAGCATTTCTAGCATGTTTGGTTGAAATTGGAAATTTACATTTTTCACTTTTGTCAGACAATTGCAATATTCTCACAATAAGCTAATTAGCTCAATTGGAGCATTTCTAGCATGTTTGGTTGAAATTGGAAATTTACATTTTTCAGTGTTGTCAGACGTTTGTAATATTCTCACAATAAGCTAATTAGCTAAATTATAGCATTTTTAGCATGTTTGGTTGAAATTGCAAATTTACATTTTTCACTTTTGTCAGACAATTGCAATATTCTCTCAATAAGCTAATTAGCTCAATTGGAGCATTTCTAGCACGTTTGGTTGAAATTGGAAATTTACATTTTTCACTTTTGTCAAACAATTGCAATATTCTCTCAATTAGCTAATTAGCTCAATTGGAGCATTTCTAGCATGTTTGGTTGAAATTGGAAATTTACATTTTTCACTTTTGTCAGACGTTCGTAATATTCTCACAATAAGCTAATTAGCTCAATTGGAGCATTTCTAGCACGTTTGGTTGAAATTGGAAATTTACATTTTTCACTTTTGTCAGACAATTGCAATATTCTCTCAATAAGCTAATTAGCTAAATTGGAGCATTTCTAGCATGTTTGGTTGAAATTGGAAATTTACATTTTTCAGTTTTGTCAGACGTTTGTAATATTCTCACAATAAGCTAATTAGCTCAATTGGAGCATTTCTAGCATGTTTGGTTGAAATTGGAAAATTACATTTTTCAGTGTTGTCAGACGTTTGTAATATTCTCACAATAAGCTAATTAGCTCAATTGGAGCATTTCTAGCATGTTTGGTTGAAATTGGAAATCTACATTTTTCAGTTTTGTCAGACGTTTGTAATATTCTCACAATAAGCTAATTAGCTCAATTGGAGCATTTCTAGCATGTTTGGTTGAAATTGGAAATTTACATTTTTCAGTTTTGTCAGACGTTTGTAAAATTCTTACAGTAGGCTTATTTGCGATATTTGAGCATTTCTAGCATGTTTGGTTGAAATTGGAAATTTACTTTTTTCACTTTTGTCAGACAATTGCAATATTCTCACAATAAGCTAATTAGCTTAATTGGAGCATTTCTAGCATGTTTGGTTGAAATTGGAAATTTACATTTTTCAGTGTTGTCAGACGTTTGTAATATTCTCACAATAAGCTAATTAGCTAAATTGGAGCATTTCTAGCATGTTTGGTTGAAATTGCAAATTTACATTTTTCACTTCTGTCAGACAATTGCAATATTCTCACAATAAGCTAATTAGCTCAATTGGAGCATTTCTAGCATGTTTGGTTGAAATTGGAAATTTACATTTTTCACTTTTGTCAGACAATTGCAATATTCTCACAATAAACTAATTAGCTCAATTGGAGCATTTCTAGCATGTTTGGTTGAAATTGGAACTTTACATTTTTCACTTTTGTCAGATGTGTGTAATATTCTCACAATAAGCTAATTAGCTCAATTGGAGCATTTCTAGCCTGTTTGGTTAAAATTGGAAATTTACATTTTTCACTTTTGTCAAACAATTGCAATATTCTCTCAATAAGCTAATTAGCTCAATTGGAGCATTTCTAGCATGTTTGGTTGAAATTGGAAATTTACATTTTTCACTTTTGTCAAACAATTGCAATATTCTCTCAATAAGCTAATTAGCTCAATTGGACCATTTCTAGCATGTTTGGTTGAAATTGGAACTTTACATTTTTCACTTTTGTCAGATGTTTGTAATATTCTCACAATAAGCTAATTAGCACAATTGGAGCATTTCTAGCCTGTTTGGTTAAAATTGGAAATTTACTTTTTTCACTTTTGTCAGACAATTGCAATATTCTCACAATAAGCTAATTAGCTCAATTGGAGCATTTCTAGCATCTTCGGTTGAAATTGGAAATTTACATTTTTCAGTGTTGTCAGACGTTTGTAATATTCTCACAATAAGCTAATTAGCTCAATTGGAGCATTTCTAGCATGTTTGGTTGAAATTGGAAATTTACATTTTTCACTTTTGTCAGACAATTGCAATAATCTCACAGTAAGCTAATTAGCTCAATTGGAGCAATTCTAGCATGTTTGGTTGAAATTGGAAATTTACATTTTTCACTTTTGTCAGACAGTTGCAATATTCTCACAATAAGCTAATTAGCTCAATTGGAGCATTCCTAGCATGTTTGGTTGAAATTGCCAATTTACATTTTTCACTTCTGTCAGACAATTGCAATATTCTCACAATAAGCTAATTAGCTCAATTGGAGCATTTCTAGCATGTTTGGTTGAAATTGGAAATTTACATTTTTCAGTGTTGTCAGACGTTTGTAATATTCTCACAATAAGCTAATTAGCTAAATTATAGCATTTCTAGCATGTTTGGTTGAAATTGCATATTTACATTTTTCACTTCTGTCAGACAATTGCAATATTCTCACAATAAGCTAATTAGCTCAATTGGAGCATTTCTAGCATGTTTGGTTGAAATTGGAAATTTACATTTTTCAATTTTGTTAGACGTTTGTAATATTCTCACAATAAGCTAATTAGCTCAGTTGGAGCATTTCTAGCATGTTTGGTTGAAATTGGAAATTTACATTTTTCACTTTTGTCAGACAATTGCAATATTCTCACAATAAGCTAATTAGCTCAATTGGAGCATTTCTAGCATGTTTGGTTGAAATTGGAAATTTACATTTTTCAGTGTTGTCAGACGTTTGTAATATTCTCACAATAAGCTAATTAGCTAAATTATAGCATTTTTAGCATGTTTGGTTGAAATTGCAAATTTACATTTTTCACTTTTGTCAGACAATTGCAATATTCTCACAATAAGCTAATTAGCTCAATTGGAGCATTTCTAGCACGTTTGGTTGAAATTGGAAATTTACATTTTTCACTTTTGTCAAACAATTGCAATATTCTCTCAATAAGCTAATTAGCTCAATTGGAGCATTTCTAGCATGTTTGGTTGAAATTGGAAATTTACATTTTTCACTTTTGTCCGACGTTTGTAATATTCTCACAATAAGCTAATTAGCTCAATTGGAGCATTTCTAGCACGTTTGGTTGAAATTGGAAATTTACATTTTTCACTTTTGTCAGACATATGCAATATTCTCTCAATAAGCTAATTAGCTCAATTGGAGCATTTCTAGCATGTTTGGTTGAAATTGGAAATTTACATTTTTCAGTTTTGTCAGACGTTTGTAATATTCTCACAATAAGCTAATTAGCTCAATTGGAGCATTTCTAGCATGTTTGGTTGAAATTGGAAAATTACATTTTTCAGTGTTGTCAGACGTTTGTAATATTCTCACAATAAGCTAATTAGCTCAATTGGAGCATTTCTAGCATCTTCGGTTGAAATTGGAAATTTACATTTTTCAGTGTTGTCAGACGTTTGTAATATTCTCACAATAAGCTAATTAGCTCAATCGGAGCATTTCTAGCATGTTTGGTTGAAATTGGAAATCTACATTTTTCAGTTTTGTCAGACGTTAGTAATATTCTCACAATAAGCTAATTAGCTCAATTGGAGCATTTCTAGCATGTTTGGTTGAAATTGGAAATTTACATTTTTCAGTTTTGTCAGACGTTTGTAAAATTCTTACAGTAGGCTTATTTGCGATATTTGAGCATTTCTAGCATGTTTGGTTGAAATTGGAAATTTACTTTTTTCACTTTTGTCAGACAATTGCAATATTCTCACAATAAGCTAATTAGCTTAATTGGAGCATTTCTAGCATGTTTGGTTGAAATTGGAAATTTACATTTTTCAGTGTTGTCAGACGTTTGTAATATTCTCACAATAAGCTAATTAGCTAAATTGGAGCATTTCTAGCATGTTTGGTTGAAATTGCAAATTTACATTTTTCACTTCTGTCAGACAATTGCAATATTCTCACAATAAGCTAATTAGCTCAATTGGAGCATTTCTAGCATGTTTGGTTGAAATTGGAAATTTACATTTTTCCGTGTTGTCAGACGTTTGTAACATTCTCACAATAAGCTAATTAGCTCAATTGGAGCATTTCTAGCATGTTTGGTTGAAATCGCAAATTTACATTTTTCACTTTTGTCAGACAATTGCAATATTCTCACAATAAGCTAATTAGCTCAATTGGAGCATTTCTAGCATGTTTGGTTGAAATTGGAAATTTACATTTTTCACTTTTGTCAGACAATTGCAATATTCTCACAATAAACTAATTAGCTCAATTGGAGCATTTCTAGCATGTTTGGTTGAAATTGGAACTTTACATTTTTCACTTTTGTCAGATGTTTGTAATATTCTCACAATAAGCTAATTAGCTCAATTGGAGCATTTCTAGCCTGTTTGGTTAAAATTGCAAATTTACATTTTTCACTTTTGTCAAACAATTGCAATATTCTCTCAATAAGCTAATTAGCTCAATTGGAGCATTTCTAGCATGTTTGGTTGAAATTGGAAATTTACATTTTTCACTTTTGTCAAACAATTGCAATATTCTCTCAATAAGCTAATTAGCTCAATTGGACCATTTCTAGCATGTTTGGTTGAAATTGGAACTTTACATTTTTCACTTTTGTCAGATGTTTGTAATATTCTCACAATAAGCTAATTAGCTCAATTGGAGCATTTCTAGCCTGTTTGGTTAAAATTGGAAATTTACTTTTTTCACTTTTGTCAGACAATTGCAATATTCTCACAATAAGCTAATTAGCTCAATTGGAGCATTTCTAGCATCTTCGGTTGAAATTGGAAATTTACATTTTTCAGTGTTGTCAGACGTTTGTAATATTCTCACAATAAGCTAATTAGCTCAATTGGAGCATTTCTAGCATGTTTGGTTGAAATTGGAAATTTACATTTTTCACTTTTGTCAGACAATTGCAATAATCTCACAGTAAGCTAATTAGCTCAATTGGAGCAATTCTAGCATGTTTGGTTGAAATTGGAAATTTACATTTTTCACTTTTGTCAGACAGTTGCAATATTCTCACAATGAGCTAATTAGCTCAATTGGAGCATTTCTAGCATGTTTGGTTGAAATTGGAAATTTACATTTTTCAGTGTTGTCAGACGTTTGTAATATTCTCACAATAAGCTAATTAGCTCAATTGGAGCATTTTTAGCATGTTTGGTTGAAATTGGAAATTTACATATTTCAGTTTTGTCAGACGTTTGTAAAATTCTTACAGTAGGCTTATTTGCGCAATTTGAGCATTTCTAGCATGTTTGGTTGAAATTGGAAATTTACTTTTTTCACTTTTGTCAGACAATTGCAATATTCTCACAATAAGCTAATTAGCTCAATTGGAGCATTTCTAGCATGTTTGGTTGAAATTGGAAATTTACATTTTTCAGTGTTGTCAGACGTTTGTAATATTATCACAATAAGCTAATTAGCTCAATTGGAGCATTTCTAGCATGTTTGGTTGAAATTGCAAATTTACATTTTTCACTTCTGTCAGACAATTGCAATATTCTCACAATAAGCTAATTAGCTCAATTGGAGCATTTCTAGCATGTTTGGTTGAAATTGGAAATTTACATTTTTCAGTGTTGTCAGACGTTTGTAATATTCTCACAATAAGCTAATTAGCTAAATTATAGCATTTCTAGCATGTTTGGTTGAAATTGCATATTTACATTTTTCACTTCTGTCAGACAATTGCAATATTCTCACAATAAGCTAATTAGCTCAATTGGAGCATTTCTAGCATGTTTGGTTGAAATTGGAAATTTACATTTTTCACTTTTTTCAGACAATTGCAATATTCTCACAATAAGCTAATTAGCTCAATTGGAGCATTTCTAGCATGTTTGGTTGAAATTGGAAATTTACATTTTTCAGTGTTGTCAGACGTTTGTAATATTCTCACAATAAGCTAATTAGCTAAATTATAGCATTTTTAGCATGTTTGGTTGAAATTGCAAATTTACATTTTTCACTTTTGTCAGACAATTGCAATATTCTCACAATAAGCTAATTAGCTCAATTGGAGCATTTCTAGCATGTTTGGTTGAAATTGGAAATTTACATTTTTCAATTTTGTTAGACGTTTGTAATATTCTCACAATAAGCTAATTAGCTCAATTGGAGCATTTCTAGCATGTTTGGTTGAAATTGGAAATTTACATTTTTCACTTTTGTCAGACAATTGCAATATTCTCACAATAAGCTAATTAGCTCAATTGGAGCATTTCTAGCATGTTTAGTTGAAATTGGAAATTTACATTTTTCACTTTTGTCAGACGTTTGTAATATTCTCACAATAAGCTAATTAGCTCAATTGGAGCATTTCTAGCATGTTTGGTTGAAATTGGAAATTTACATTTTTCACTTTTGTCAGACAATTGCAATAATCTCACAGTAAGCTAATTAGCTCAATTGGAGCAATTCTAGCATGTTTGGTTGAAATTGGAAATTTACTTTTTTCACTTTTGTCAGACAATTGCAATATTCTCACAATAAGCTAATTAGCTCAATTGGAGCATTTCTAGCATGTTTGGTTGAAATTGGAAATTTACATTTTTCAGTGTTGTCAGACGTTTGTAATATTCTCACAATAAGCTAATTAGCTCAATTGGAGCATTTCTAGCATGTTTGGTTGAAATTGCAAATTTACATTTTTCACTTTTGTCAGACAATTGCAATATTCTCACAATAAGCTAATTAGCTCAATTGGAGCATTTCTAGCATGTTTGGTTGAAATTGGAAATTTACATTTTTCACTTTTGTCAGACAATTGCAATATTCTCACAATAAACTAATTAGCTCAATTGGAGCATTTCTAGCATGTTTGGTTGAAATTGGAACTTTACATTTTTCACTTTTGTCAGATGTTTGTAATATTCTCACAATAAGCTAATTAGCTCAATTGGAGCATTTCTAGCCTGTTTGGTTAAAATTGGAAATTTACATTTTTCACTTTTGTCAAACAATTGCAATATTCTCTCAATAAGCTAATTAGCTCAATTGGAGCATTTCTAGCATGTTTGGTTGAAATTGGAAATTTACATTTTTCACTTTTGTCAAACAATTGCAATATTCTCTCAATAAGCTAATTAGCTCAATTGGACCATTTCTAGCATGTTTGGTTGAAATTGGAACTTTACATTTTTCACTTTTGTCAAACAATTGCAATATTCTCTCAATAAGCTAATTAGCTCAATTGGAGCATTTCTAGCATCTTCGGTTGAAATTGGAAATTTACATTTTTCAGTGTTGTCAGACGTTTTTAATATTCTCACAATAAGCTAATTAGCTCAATTGGAGCATTTCTAGCATGTTTGGTTGAAATTGGAAATTTACATTTTTCACTTTTGTCAGACAATTGCAATATTCTCACAATAAGCTAATTAGCTAAATTATAGCATTTTTAGCATGTTTGGTTGAAATTGCAAATTTACATTTTTCACTTTTGTCAGACAATTGCAATATTCTCACAATAAGCTAATTAGCTCAATTGGAGCATTTCTAGCACGTTTGGTTGAAATTGGAAATTTACATTTTTCACTTTTGTCAAACAATTGCAATATTCTCTCAATAAGCTAATTAGCTCAATTGGAGCATTTCTAGCATGTTTGGTTGAAATTGGAAATTTACATTTTTCACTTTTGTCCGACGTTTGTAATATTCTCACAATAAGCTAATTAGCTCAATTGGAGCATTTCTAGCACGTTTGGTTGAAATTGGAAATTTACATTTTTCACTTTTGTCAGACATATGCAATATTCTCTCAATAAGCTAATTAGCTCAATTGGAGCATTTCTAGCATGTTTGGTTGAAATTGGAAATTTACATTTTTCAGTTTTGTCAGACGTTTGTAATATTCTCACAATAAGCTAATTAGCTCAATTGGAGCATTTCTAGCATGTTTGGTTGAAATTGGAAAATTACATTTTTCAGTGTTGTCATACGTTTGTAATATTCTCACAATAAGCTAATTAGCTCAATTGGAGCATTTCTAGCATCTTCGGTTGAAATTGGAAATTTACATTTTTCAGTGTTGTCAGACGTTTGTAATATTCTCACAATAAGCTAATTAGCTCAATCGGAGCATTTCTAGCATGTTTGGTTGAAATTGGAAATCTACATTTTTCAGTTTTGTCAGACGTTAGTAATATTCTCACAATAAGCTAATTAGCTCAATTGGAGCATTTCTAGCATGTTTGGTTGAAATTGGAAATTTACATTTTTCAGTTTTGTCAGACGTTTGTAAAATTCTTACAGTAGGCTTATTTGCGATATTTGAGCATTTCTAGCATGTTTGGTTGAAATTGGAAATTTACTTTTTTCACTTTTGTCAGACAATTGCAATATTCTCACAATAAGCTAATTAGCTTAATTGGAGCATTTCTAGCATGTTTGGTTGAAATTGGAAATTTACATTTTTCAGTGTTGTCAGACGTTTGTAATATTCTCACAATAAGCTAATTAGCTAAATTGGAGCATTTCTAGCATGTTTGGTTGAAATTGCAAATTTACATTTTTCACTTCTGTCAGACAATTGCAATATTCTCACAATAAGCTAATTAGCTCAATTGGAGCATTTCTAGCATGTTTGGTTGAAATTGGAAATTTACATTTTTCCGTGTTGTCAGACGTTTGTAACATTCTCACAATAAGCTAATTAGCTCAATTGGAGCATTTCTAGCATGTTTGGTTGAAATCGCAAATTTACATTTTTCACTTTTGTCAGACAATTGCAATATTCTCACAATAAGCTAATTAGCTCAATTGGAGCATTTCTAGCATGTTTGGTTGAAATTGGAAATTTACATTTTTCACTTTTGTCAGACAATTGCAATATTCTCACAATAAACTAATTAGCTCAATTGGAGCATTTCTAGCATGTTTGGTTGAAATTGGAACTTTACATTTTTCACTTTTGTCAGATGTTTGTAATATTCTCACAATAAGCTAATTAGCTCAATTGGAGCATTTCTAGCCTGTTTGGTTAAAATTGCAAATTTACATTTTTCACTTTTGTCAAACAATTGCAATATTCTCTCAATAAGCTAATTAGCTCAATTGGAGCATTTCTAGCATGTTTGGTTGAAATTGGAAATTTACATTTTTCACTTTTGTCAAACAATTGCAATATTCTCTCAATAAGCTAATTAGCTCAATTGGACCATTTCTAGCATGTTTGGTTGAAATTGGAACTTTACATTTTTCACTTTTGTCAGATGTTTGTAATATTCTCACAATAAGCTAATTAGCTCAATTGGAGCATTTCTAGCCTGTTTGGTTAAAATTGGAAATTTACTTTTTTCACTTTTGTCAGACAATTGCAATATTCTCACAATAAGCTAATTAGCTCAATTGGAGCATTTCTAGCATCTTCGGTTGAAATTGGAAATTTACATTTTTCAGTGTTGTCAGACGTTTGTAATATTCTCACAATAAGCTAATTAGCTCAATTGGAGCATTTCTAGCATGTTTGGTTGAAATTGGAAATTTACATTTTTCACTTTTGTCAGACAATTGCAATAATCTCACAGTAAGCTAATTAGCTCAATTGGAGCAATTCTAGCATGTTTGGTTGAAATTGGAAATTTACATTTTTCACTTTTGTCAGACAGTTGCAATATTCTCACAATGAGCTAATTAGCTCAATTGGAGCATTTCTAGCATGTTTGGTTGAAATTGGAAATTTACATTTTTCAGTGTTGTCAGACGTTTGTAATATTCTCACAATAAGCTAATTAGCTCAATTGGAGCATTTTTAGCATGTTTGGTTGAAATTGGAAATTTACATATTTCAGTTTTGTCAGACGTTTGTAAAATTCTTACAGTAGGCTTATTTGCGCAATTTGAGCATTTCTAGCATGTTTGGTTGAAATTGGAAATTTACTTTTTTCACTTTTGTCAGACAATTGCAATATTCTCACAATAAGCTAATTAGCTCAATTGGAGCATTTCTAGCATGTTTGGTTGAAATTGGAAATTTACATTTTTCAGTGTTGTCAGACGTTTGTAATATTATCACAATAAGCTAATTAGCTCAATTGGAGCATTTCTAGCATGTTTGGTTGAAATTGCAAATTTACATTTTTCACTTCTGTCAGACAATTGCAATATTCTCACAATAAGCTAATTAGCTCAATTGGAGCATTTCTAGCATGTTTGGTTGAAATTGGAAATTTACATTTTTCAGTGTTGTCAGACGTTTGTAATATTCTCACAATAAGCTAATTAGCTAAATTATAGCATTTCTAGCATGTTTGGTTGAAATTGCATATTTACATTTTTCACTTCTGTCAGACAATTGCAATATTCTCACAATAAGCTAATTAGCTCAATTGGAGCATTTCTAGCATGTTTGGTTGAAATTGGAAATTTACATTTTTCACTTTTTTCAGACAATTGCAATATTCTCACAATAAGCTAATTAGCTCAATTGGAGCATTTCTAGCATGTTTGGTTGAAATTGGAAATTTACATTTTTCAGTGTTGTCAGACGTTTGTAATATTCTCACAATAAGCTAATTAGCTAAATTATAGCATTTTTAGCATGTTTGGTTGAAATTGCAAATTTACATTTTTCACTTTTGTCAGACAATTGCAATATTCTCACAATAAGCTAATTAGCTCAATTGGAGCATTTCTAGCATGTTTGGTTGAAATTGGAAATTTACATTTTTCAATTTTGTTAGACGTTTGTAATATTCTCACAATAAGCTAATTAGCTCAATTGGAGCATTTCTAGCATGTTTGGTTGAAATTGGAAATTTACATTTTTCACTTTTGTCAGACAATTGCAATATTCTCACAATAAGCTAATTAGCTCAATTGGAGCATTTCTAGCATGTTTAGTTGAAATTGGAAATTTACATTTTTCACTTTTGTCAGACGTTTGTAATATTCTCACAATAAGCTAATTAGCTCAATTGGAGCATTTCTAGCATGTTTGGTTGAAATTGGAAATTTACATTTTTCACTTTTGTCAGACAATTGCAATAATCTCACAGTAAGCTAATTAGCTCAATTGGAGCAATTCTAGCATGTTTGGTTGAAATTGGAAATTTACTTTTTTCACTTTTGTCAGACAATTGCAATATTCTCACAATAAGCTAATTAGCTCAATTGGAGCATTTCTAGCATGTTTGGTTGAAATTGGAAATTTACATTTTTCAGTGTTGTCAGACGTTTGTAATATTCTCACAATAAGCTAATTAGCTCAATTGGAGCATTTCTAGCATGTTTGGTTGAAATTGCAAATTTACATTTTTCACTTTTGTCAGACAATTGCAATATTCTCACAATAAGCTAATTAGCTCAATTGGAGCATTTCTAGCATGTTTGGTTGAAATTGGAAATTTACATTTTTCACTTTTGTCAGACAATTGCAATATTCTCACAATAAACTAATTAGCTCAATTGGAGCATTTCTAGCATGTTTGGTTGAAATTGGAACTTTACATTTTTCACTTTTGTCAGATGTTTGTAATATTCTCACAATAAGCTAATTAGCTCAATTGGAGCATTTCTAGCCTGTTTGGTTAAAATTGGAAATTTACATTTTTCACTTTTGTCAAACAATTGCAATATTCTCTCAATAAGCTAATTAGCTCAATTGGAGCATTTCTAGCATGTTTGGTTGAAATTGGAAATTTACATTTTTCACTTTTGTCAAACAATTGCAATATTCTCTCAATAAGCTAATTAGCTCAATTGGACCATTTCTAGCATGTTTGGTTGAAATTGGAACTTTACATTTTTCACTTTTGTCAAACAATTGCAATATTCTCTCAATAAGCTAATTAGCTCAATTGGAGCATTTCTAGCATCTTCGGTTGAAATTGGAAATTTACATTTTTCAGTGTTGTCAGACGTTTTTAATATTCTCACAATAAGCTAATTAGCTCAATTGGAGCATTTCTAGCATGTTTGGTTGAAATTGGAAATTTACATTTTTCACTTTTGTCAGACAATTGCAATAATCTCACAGTAAGCTAATTAGCTCAATTGGAGCAATTCTAGCATGTTTGGTTGAAATTGGAAATTTACATTTTTCACTTTTGTCAGACAGTTGCAATATTCTCACAATAAGCTAATTAGCTCAATTGGAGCATTTCTAGCATGTTTGGTTGAAATTGGAAATTTACATTTTTCAGTGTTGTCAGACGTTTGTAATATTCTCACAATAAGCTAATTAGCTCAATTGGAGCATTTTTAGCATGTTTGGTTGAAATTGGAAATTTACATTTTTCAGTTTTGTCAGACGTTTGTAAAATTCTTACAGTAGGCTTATTTGCGCAATTTGAGCATTTCTAGCATGTTTGGTTGAAATTGGAAATTTACTTTTTTCACTTTTTTCAGACAATTGCAATATTCTCACAATAAGCTAATTAGCTCAATTGGAGCATTTCTAGCATGTTTGGTTGAAATTGGAAATTTACATTTTTCAGTGTTGTCAGACGTTTGTAATATTCTCACAATAAGCTAATTAGCTCAATTGGAGCATTTCTAGCATGTTTGGTTGAAATTGCAAATTTACATTTTTCACTTCTGTCAGACAATTGCAATATTCTCACAATAAGCTAATTAGCTCAATTGGAGCATTTCTAGCATGTTTGGTTGAAATTGGAAATTTACATTTTTCAGTGTTGTCAGACGTTTGTAATATTCTCACAATAAGCTAATTAGCTAAATTATAGCATTTCTAGCATGTTTGGTTGAAATTACATATTTACATTTTTCACTTCTGTCAGACAATTGCAATATTCTCACAATAAGCTAATTAGCTCAATTGGAGCATTTCTAGCATGTTTGGTTGAAATTGGAAATTTACATTTTTCAGTGTTGTCAGACGTTTGTAATATTCTCACAATAAGCTAATTAGCTAAATTATAGCATTTCTAGCATGTTTGGTTGAAATTACATATTTACATTTTTCACTTCTGTCAGACAATTGCAATATTCTCACAATAAGCTAATTAGCTCAATTGGAGCATTTCTAGCATGTTTGGTTGAAATTGGAAATTTACATTTTTCAATTTTGTTAGACGTTTGTAATATTCTCACAATAAGCTAATTAGCTCAATTGGAGCATTTCTAGCATGTTTGGTTGAAATTGGAAATTTACATTTTTCACTTTTTTCAGACAATTGCAATATTCTCACAATAAGCTAATTAGCTCAATTGGAGCATTTCTAGCATGTTTAGTTGAAATTGGAAATTTACATTTTTCACTTTTGTCAGACGTTTGTAATATTCTCACAATAAGCTAATTAGCTCAATTGGAGCATTTCTAGCACGTTTGGTTGAAATTGGAAATGTACATTTTTCACTTTTGTCACACAATTGCAATATTCTCTCAATAAGCTAATTAGCTCAATTGGAGCATTTCTAGCATGTTTGGTTGAAATTGGAAATTTACATTTTTCACTTTTGTCAGACGTTTGTAATATTCTCACAATAAGCTAATTAGCTCAATTGGAGCATTTCTAGCATGTTTGGTTGAAATTGGAAATTTACATTTTTCACTTTTGTCAGACAATTGCAATAATCTCACAGTAAGCTAATTAGCTCAATTGGAGCAATTCTAGCATGTTTGGTTGAAATTGGAAATTTACTTTTTTCACTTTTGTCAGACAATTGCAATATTCTCACAATAAGCTAATTAGCTCAATTGGAGCATTTCTAGCATGTTTGGTTGAAATTGGAAATTTACATTTTTCAGTGTTGTCAGACGTTTGTAATATTCTCACAATAAGCTAATTAGCTCAATTGGAGCATTTCTAGCATGTTTGGTTGAAATTGCAAATTTACATTTTTCACTTTTGTCAGACAATTGCAATATTCTCACAATAAGCTAATTAGCTCAATTGGAGCATTTCTAGCATGTTTGGTTGAAATTGGAAATTTACATTTTTCACTTTTGTCAGACAATTGCAATATTCTCACAATAAACTAATTAGCTCAATTGGAGCATTTCTAGCATGTTTGGTTGAAATTGGAACTTTACATTTTTCACTTTTGTCAGATGTTTGTAATATTCTCACAATAAGCTAATTAGCTCAATTGGAGCATTTCTAGCCTGTTTGGTTAAAATTGGAAATTTACATTTTTCACTTTTGTCAAACAATTGCAATATTCTCTCAATAAGCTAATTAGCTCAATTGGAGCATTTCTAGCATGTTTGGTTGAAATTGGAAATTTACATTTTTCACTTTTGTCAAACAATTGCAATATTCTCTCAATAAGCTAATTAGCTCAATTGGACCATTTCTAGCATGTTTGGTTGAAATTGGAACTTTACATTTTTCACTTTTGTCAAACAATTGCAATATTCTCTCAATAAGCTAATTAGCTCAATTGGAGCATTTCTAGCATCTTCGGTTGAAATTGGAAATTTACATTTTTCAGTGTTGTCAGACGTTTGTAATATTCTCACAATAAGCTAATTAGCTCAATTGGAGCATTTCTAGCATGTTTGGTTGAAATTGGAAATTTACATTTTTCACTTTTGTCAGACAATTGCAATAATCTCACAGTAAGCTAATTAGCTCAATTGGAGCAATTCTAGCATGTTTGGTTGAAATTGGAAATTTACATTTTTCACTTTTGTCAGACAGTTGCAATATTCTCACAATAAGCTAATTAGCTCAATTGCAGCATTTCTAGCATGTTTGGTTGAAATTGGAAATTTACATTTTTCAGTGTTGTCAGACGTTTGTAATATTCTCACAATAAGCTAATTAGCTCAATTGGAGCATTTTTAGCATGTTTGGTTGAAATTGGAAATTTACATTTTTCAGTTTTGTCAGACGTTTGTAAAATTCTTACAGTAGGCTTATTTGCGCAATTTGAGCATTTCTAGCATGTTTGGTTGAAATTGGAAATTTACTTTTTTCACTTTTTTCAGACAATTGCAATATTCTCACAATAAGCTAATTAGCTCAATTGGAGCATTTCTAGCATGTTTGGTTGAAATTGGAAATTTACATTTTTCAGTGTTGTCAGACGTTTGTAATATTCTCACAATAAGCTAATTAGCTCAATTGGAGCATTTCTAGCATGTTTGGTTGAAATTGCAAATTTACATTTTTCACTTCTGTCAGACATTTGCAATATTCTCACAATAAGCTAATTAGCTCAATTGGAGCATTTCTAGCATGTTTGGTTGAAATTGGAAATTTACATTTTTCAGTGTTGTCAGACGTTTGTAATATTCTCACAATAAGCTAATTAGCTAAATTATAGCATTTCTAGCATGTTTGGTTGAAATTACATATTTACATTTTTCACTTCTGTCAGACAATTGCAATATTCTCACAATAAGCTAATTAGCTCAATTGGAGCATTTCTAGCATGTTTGGTTGAAATTGGAAATTTACATTTTTCAGTGTTGTCAGACGTTTGTAATATTCTCACAATAAGCTAATTAGCTAAATTATAGCATTTCTAGCATGTTTGGTTGAAATTACATATTTACATTTTTCACTTCTGTCAGACAATTGCAATATTCTCACAATAAGCTAATTAGCTCAATTGGAGCATTTCTAGCATGTTTGGTTGAAATTGGAAATTTACATTTTTCAATTTTGTTAGACGTTTGTAATATTCTCACAATAAGCTAATTAGCTCAATTGGAGCATTTCTAGCATGTTTGGTTGAAATTGGAAATTTACATTTTTCACTTTTGTCAGACAATTGCAATATTCTCACAATAAGCTAATTAGCTCAATTGGAGCATTTCTAGCATGTTTGGTTGAAATTGGAAATTTACATTTTTCAGTGTTGTCAGACGTTTGTAATATTCTCACAATAAGCTAATTAACTAAATTATAGCATTTTTAGCATGTTTGGTTGAAATTGCAAATTTACATTTTTCACTTTTGTCAGACAATTGCAATATTCTCACAATAAGCTAATTAGCTCAATTGGAGCATTTCTAGCATGTTTGGTTGAAATTGGAAATTTACATTTTTCAATTTTGTTAGACGTTTGTAATATTCTCACAATAAGCTAATTAGCTCAATTGGAGCATTTCTAGCATGTTTGGTTGAAATTGGAAATTTACATTTTTCACTTTTGTCAGACAATTGCAATATTCTCACAATAAGCTAATTAGCTCAATTGGAGCATTTCTAGCATGTTTAGTTGAAATTGGAAGTTTACATTTTTCACTTTTGTCAGACGTTTGTAATATTCTCACAATAAGCTAATTAGCTCAATTGGAGCATTTCTAGCACGTTTGGTTGAAATTGGAAATGTACATTTTTCAATTTTGTCAAACAATTGCAATATTCTCTCAATAAGCTAATTAGCTCAATTGGAGCATTTCTAGCATGTTTGGTTGAAATTGGAAATTTACATTTTTCACTTTTGTCAGACGTTTGTAATATTCTCACAATAAGCTAATTAGCTCAATTGGAGCATTTCTAGCATGTTTGGTTGAAATTGGAACTTTACATTTTTCACTTTTGTCAGACAATTGCAATAATCTCACAGTAAGCTAATTAGCTCAATTGGAGCAATTCTAGCATGTTTGGTTGAAATTGGAAATTTACTTTTTTCACTTTTGTCAGACAATTGCAATATTCTCACAATAAGCTAATTAGCTCAATTGGAGCATTTCTAGCATGTTTGGTTGAAATTGGAAATTTACATTTTTCAGTGTTGTCAGACGTTTGTAATATTCTCACAATAAGCTAATTAGCTCAATTGGAGCATTTCTAGCATGTTTGGTTGAAATTGCAAATTTACATTTTTCACTTCTGTCAGACAATTGCAATATTCTCACAATAAGCTAATTAGCTCAATTGGAGCATTTCTAGCATGTTTGGTTGAAATTGGAAATTTACATTTTTCAGTGTTGTCAGACGTTTGTAATATTCTCACAATAAGCTAATTAGCTAAATTATAGCATTTCTAGCATGTTTGGTTGAAATTGCATATTTACATTTTTCACTTCTGTCAGACAATTGCAATATTCTCACAATAAGCTAATTAGCTCAATTGGAGCATTTCTAGCATGTTTGGTTGAAATTGGAAATTTACATTTTTCAATTTTGTTAGACGTTTGTAATATTCTTACAATAAGCTAATTAGCTCAGTTGGAGCATTTCTAGCATGTTTGGTTGAAATTGGAAATTTACATTTTTCACTTTTGTCAGACAATTGCAATATTCTCACAATAAGCTAATTAGCTCAATTGGAGCATTTCTAGCATGTTTGGTTGAAATTGGAAATTTACATTTTTCAGTGTTGTCAGACGTTTGTAATATTCTCACAATAAGCTAATTAGCTAAATTATAGCATTTTTAGCATGTTTGGTTGAAATTGCAAATTTACATTTTTCACTTTGGTCAGACAATTGCAATATTCTCTCAATAAGCTAATTAGCTCAATTGGAGCATTTCTAGCACGTTTGGTTGAAATTGGAAATTTACATTTTTCACTTTTGTCAGACGTTTGTAATATTCTCACAATAAGCTAATTAGCTCAATTGGAGCATTTCTAGCACGTTTGGTTGAAATTGGAAATTTACATTTTTCACTTTTGTCAGACAATTGCAATATTCTCTCAATAAGCTAATTAGCTCAATTGGAGCATTTCTAGCATGTTTGGTTGAAATTGGAAATTTACATTTTTCACTTTTGTCAGACAATTGCAATAATCTCACAGTAAGCTAATTAGCTCAATTGGAGCAATTCTAGCATGTTTGGTTGAAATTGGAAATTTACTTTTTTCACTTTTGTCAGACAATTGCAATATTCTCACAATAAGCTAATTAGCTCAATTGGAGCATTTCTAGCATGTTTGGTTGAAATTGGAAATTTACATTTTTCAGTGTTGTCAGACGTTTGTAATATTCTCACAATAAGCTAGTTAGCTCAATTGGAGCATTTCTAGCACGTTTGGTTGAAATTGCAAATTTACATTTTTCACTTTTGTCAGACAATTGCAATATTCTCACAATAAGCTAATTAGCTCAATTGGAGCATTTCTAGCATGTTTGGTTGAAATTGGAAATTTACATTTTTCACTTTTGTCAGACAATTGCAATATTCTCACAATAAACTAATTAGCTCAATTGGAGCATTTCTAGCATGTTTGGTTGAAATTGGAACTTTACATTTTTCACTTTTGTCAGATGTTTGTAATATTCTCACAATAAGCTAATTAGCTCAATTGGAGCATTTCTAGCATGTTTGGTTGAAATTGCAAATTTACATTTTTCACTTTTGTCAGACAATTGCAATATTCTCACAATAAGCTAATTAGCTCAATTGGAGCATTTCTAGCATGTTTGGTTGAAATTGGAAATTTACATTTTTCACTTTTGTCAGACAATTGCAATATTCTCACAATAAACTAATTAGCTCAATTGGAGCATTTCTAGCATGTTTGGTTGAAATTGGAACTTTACATTTTTCACTTTTGTCAGATGTTTGTAATATTCTCACAATAAGCTAATTAGCTCAATTGGAGCATTTCTAGCCTGTTTGGTTAAAATTGGAAATTTACATTTTTCACTTTTGTCAAACAATTTTAATATTCTCTCAATAAGCTAATTAGCTCAATTGGAGCATTTCTAGCATGTTTGGTTGAAATTGGAAATTTACTTTTTTCACTTTTTTCAGACAATTGCAATATTCTCACAATAAGCTAATTAGCTCAATTGGAGCATTTCTAGCATGTTTGGTTGAAATTGGAAATTTACATTTTTCAGTGTTGTCAGACGTTTGTAATATTCTCACAATAAGCTAATTAGCTCAATTGGAGCATTTCTAGCATGTTTGGTTGAAATTGCAAATTTACATTTTTCACTTCTGTCAGACAATTGCAATATTCTCACAATAAGCTAATTAGCTCAATTGGAGCATTTCTAGCATGTTTGGTTGAAATTGGAAATTTACATTTTTCAGTGTTGTCAGACGTTTGTAATATTCTCACAATAAGCTAATTAGCTAAATTATAGCATTTCTAGCATGTTGGGTTGAAATTACATATTTACATTTTTCACTTCTGTCAGACAATTGCAATATTCTCACAATAAGCTAATTAGCTCAATTGGAGCATTTCTAGCATGTTTGGTTGAAATTGGAAATTTACATTTTTCAATTTTGTTAGACGTTTGTAATATTCTCACAATAAGCTAATTAGCTCAATTGGAGCATTTCTAGCATGTTTGGTTGAAATTGGAAATTTACATTTTTCACTTTTGTCAGACAATTGCAATATTCTCACAATAAGCTAATTAGCTCAATTGGAGCATTTCTAGCATGTTTGGTTGAAATTGGAAATTTACATTTTTCAGTGTTGTCAGACGTTTGTAAAATTCTTACAGTAGGCTTATTTGCGCAATTTGAGCATTTCTAGCATGTTTGGTTGAAATTGGAAATTTACTTTTTTCACTTTTTTCAGACAATTGCAATATTCTCACAATAAGCTAATTAGCTCAATTGGAGCATTTCTAGCATGTTTGGTTGAAATTGGAAATTTACATTTTTCAGTGTTGTCAGACGTTTGTAATATTCTCACAATAAGCTAATTAGCTCAATTGGAGCATTTCTAGCATGTTTGGTTGAAATTGCAAATTTACATTTTTCACTTCTGTCAGACAATTGCAATATTCTCACAATAAGCTAATTAGCTCAATTGGAGCATTTCTAGCATGTTTGGTTGAAATTGGAAATTTACATTTTTCAGTGTTGTCAGACGTTTGTAATATTCTCACAATAAGCTAATTAGCTAAATTATAGCATTTCTAGCATGTTTGGTTGAAATTACATATTTACATTTTTCACTTCTGTCAGACAATTGCAATATTCTCACAATAAGCTAATTAGCTCAATTGGAGCATTTCTAGCATGTTTGGTTGAAATTGCAAATTTACATTTTTCAATTTTGTTAGACGTTTGTAATATTCTCACAATAAGCTAATTAGCTCAATTGGAGCATTTCTAGCATGTTTGGTTGAAATTGGAAATTTACATTTTTCACTTTTGTCAGACAATTGCAATATTCTCACAATAAGCTAATTAGCTCAATTGGAGCATTTCTAGCATGTTTGGTTGAAATTGGAAATTTACATTTTTCAGTGTTGTCAGACGTTTGTAATATTCTCACAATAAGCTAATTAGCTAAATTATAGCATTTTTAGCATGTTTGGTTGAAATTGCAAATTTACATTTTTCACTTTTGTCAGACAATTGCAATATTCTCACAATAAGCTAATTAGCTCAATTGGAGCATTTCTAGCATGTTTGGTTGAAATTGGAAATTTACATTTTTCAATTTTGTTAGACGTTTGTAATATTCTCACAATAAGCTAATTAGCTCAATTGGAGCATTTCTAGCATGTTTGGTTGAAATTGGAAATTTACATTTTTCACTTTTGTCAGACAATTGCAATATTCTCACAATAAGCTAATTAGCTCAATTGGAGCATTTCTAGCATGTTTAGTTGAAATTGGAAGTTTACATTTTTCACTTTTGTCAGACGTTTGTAATATTCTCACAATAAGCTAATTAGCTCAATTGGAGCATTTCTAGCACGTTTGGTTGAAATTGGAAATGTACATTTTTCAATTTTGTCAAACAATTGCAATATTCTCTCAATAAGCTAATTAGCTCAATTGGAGCATTTCTAGCATGTTTGGTTGAAATTGGAAATTTACATTTTTCACTTTTGTCAGACGTTTGTAATATTCTCACAATAAGCTAATTAGCTCAATTGGAGCATTTCTAGCATGTTTGGTTGAAATTGGAAATTTACATTTTTCACTTTTGTCAGACAATTGCAATAATCTCACAGTAAGCTAATTAGCTCAATTGGAGCAATTCTAGCATGTTTGGTTGAAATTGGAAATTTACTTTTTTCACTTTTGTCAGACAATTGCAATATTCTCACAATAAGCTAATTAGCTCAATTGGAGCATTTCTAGCATGTTTGGTTGAAATTGGAATTTTACATTTTTCAGTGTTGTCAGACGTTTGTAATATTCTCACAATAAGCTAATTAGCTCAATTGGAGCATTTCTAGCATGTTTGGTTGAAATTGCAAATTTACATTTTTCACTTCTGTCAGACAATTGCAATATTCTCACAATAAGCTAATTAGCTAAATTATAGCATTTCTAGCATGTTTGGTTGAAATTGCATATTTACATTTTTCACTTCTGTCAGACAATTGCAATATTCTCACAATAAGCTAATTAGCTCAATTGGAGCATTTCTAGCATGTTTGGTTGAAATTGGAAATTTACATTTTTCAATTTTGTTAGACGTTTGTAATATTCTCACAATAAGCTAATTAGCTCAGTTGGAGCATTTCTAGCATGTTTGGTTGAAATTGGAAATTTACATTTTTCACTTTTGTCAGACAATTGCAATATTCTCACGATAAGCTAATTAGCTCAATTGGAGCATTTCTAGCATGTTTGGTTGAAATTGGAAATTTACATTTTTTAGTGTTGTCAGACGTTTGTAGTATTCTCACAATAAGCTAATTAGCTCAATTAGAGCATTTTTAGCATGTTTGGTTGAAATTGCAAATTTACATTTTTCACTTTTGTCAGACAATTGCAATATTCTCTCAATAAGCTAATTAGCTCAATTGGAGCATTTCTAGCACGTTTGGTTGAAATTGGAAATTTACATTTTTCACTTTTGTCAGACGTTTGTAATATTCTCACAATAAGCTAATTAGCTCAATTGGAGCATTTCTAGCACGTTTGGTTGAAATTGGAAATTTACATTTTTCACTTTTGTCAGACAATTGCAATATTCTCTCAATAAGCTAATTAGCTCAATTGGAGCATTTCTAGCATGTTTGGTTGAAATTGGAAATTTACATTTTTCAGTGTTGTCAGACGTTTGTAATATTCTCACAATAAGCTAATTTGCTAAATTGGAGCATTTCTAGCATGTTTGGTTGAAATTGCATATTTACATTTTTCACTTCTGTCAGACAATTGCAATATTCTCACAATAAGCTAATTAGCTCAATTGGAGCATTTCTAGCAGGTTTGGTTGAAATTGGAAATTTACATTTTTCAATTTTGTTAGACGTTTGTAATATTCTCACAATAAGCTAATTAGCTCAGTTGGAGCATTTCTAGCATGTTTGGTTGAAATTGGAAATTTACATTTTTCACTTTTGTCAGACAATTGCAATATTCTCACAATAAGCTAATTAGCTCAATTGGAGCATTTCTAGCATGTTTGGTTGAAATTGGAAATTTACATTTTTCAGTGTTGTCAGACGTTTGTAACATTCTCACAATAAGCTAATTAGCTCAATTGGAGCATTTCTAGCATGTTTGGTTGAAATTGCTAATTTACATTTTTCACTTTTGTCAGACAATTGCAATATTCTCACAATAAGCTAATTAGCTCAATTGGAGCATTTCTAGCATGTTTGGTTGAAATTGGAAATTTACATTTTTCACTTTTGTCAGACAATTGCAATATTCTCACAATAAACTAATTAGCTCAATTGGAGCATTTCTAGCATGTTTGGTTGAAATTGGAACTTTACATTTTTCACTTTTGTCAGATGTTTATAATATTCTCACAATAAGCTAATTAGCTAAATTATAGCATTTCTAGCCTGTTTGGTTAAAATTGGAAATTTACATTTTTCACTTTTGTCAAACAATTGCAATATTCTCTCAATAAGCTAATTAGCTCAATTGGAGCATTTCTAGCATGTTTGGTTGAAATTGGAAATTTACATTTTTCACTTTTGTCAAACAATTGCAATATTCTCTCAATAAGCTAATTAGCTCAATTGGAGCATTTCTAGCATGTTTGGTTGAAATTGGAAATTTACATTTTTCAATTTTGTTAGACGTTTGTAATATTCTCACAATAAGCTAATTAGCTCAATTGGAGCATTTCTAGCATGTTTGGTTGAAATTGGAAATTTACATTTTTCACTTTTGTCAGACAATTGCAATATTCTCACAATAAGCTAATTAGCTCAATTGGAGCATTTCTAGCATGTTTGGTTGAAATTGGAAATTTACATTTTTCAGTGTTGTCAGACGTTTGTAAAATTCTTACAGTAGGCTTATTTGCGCAATTTGAGCATTTCTAGCATGTTTGGTTGAAATTGGAAATTTACTTTTTTCACTTTTTTCAGACAATTGCAATATTCTCACAATAAGCTAATTAGCTCAATTGGAGCATTTCTAGCATGTTTGGTTGAAATTGGAAATTTACATTTTTCAGTGTTGTCAGACGTTTGTAATATTCTCACAATAAGCTAATTAGCTCAATTGGAGCATTTCTAGCATGTTTGGTTGAAATTGCAAATTTACATTTTTCACTTCTGTCAGACAATTGCAATATTCTCACAATAAGCTAATTAGCTCAATTGGAGCATTTCTAGCATGTTTGGTTGAAATTGGAAATTTACATTTTTCAGTGTTGTCAGACGTTTGTAATATTCTCACAATAAGCTAATTAGCTAAATTATAGCATTTCTAGCATGTTTGGTTGAAATTACATATTTACATTTTTCACTTCTGTCAGACAATTGCAATATTCTCACAATAAGCTAATTAGCTCAATTGGAGCATTTCTAGCATGTTTGGTTGAAATTGCAAATTTACATTTTTCAATTTTGTTAGACGTTTGTAATATTCTCACAATAAGCTAATTAGCTCAATTGGAGCATTTCTAGCATGTTTGGTTGAAATTGGAAATTTACATTTTTCACTTTTGTCAGACAATTGCAATATTCTCACAATAAGCTAATTAGCTCAATTGGAGCATTTCTAGCATGTTTGGTTGAAATTGGAAATTTACATTTTTCAGTGTTGTCAGACGTTTGTAATATTCTCACAATAAGCTAATTAGCTAAATTATAGCATTTTTAGCATGTTTGGTTGAAATTGCAAATTTACATTTTTCACTTTTGTCAGACAATTGCAATATTCTCACAATAAGCTAATTAGCTCAATTGGAGCATTTCTAGCATGTTTGGTTGAAATTGGAAATTTACATTTTTCAATTTTGTTAGACGTTTGTAATATTCTCACAATAAGCTAATTAGCTCAATTGGAGCATTTCTAGCATGTTTGGTTGAAATTGGAAATTTACATTTTTCACTTTTGTCAGACAATTGCAATATTCTCACAATAAGCTAATTAGCTCAATTGGAGCATTTCTAGCATGTTTAGTTGAAATTGGAAGTTTACATTTTTCACTTTTGTCAGACGTTTGTAATATTCTCACAATAAGCTAATTAGCTCAATTGGAGCATTTCTAGCACGTTTGGTTGAAATTGGAAATGTACATTTTTCAATTTTGTCAAACAATTGCAATATTCTCTCAATAAGCTAATTAGCTCAATTGGAGCATTTCTAGCATGTTTGGTTGAAATTGGAAATTTACATTTTTCACTTTTGTCAGACGTTTGTAATATTCTCACAATAAGCTAATTAGCTCAATTGGAGCATTTCTAGCATGTTTGGTTGAAATTGGAAATTTACATTTTTCACTTTTGTCAGACAATTGCAATAATCTCACAGTAAGCTAATTAGCTCAATTGGAGCAATTCTAGCATGTTTGGTTGAAATTGGAAATTTACTTTTTTCACTTTTGTCAGACAATTGCAATATTCTCACAATAAGCTAATTAGCTCAATTGGAGCATTTCTAGCATGTTTGGTTGAAATTGGAATTTTACATTTTTCAGTGTTGTCAGACGTTTGTAATATTCTCACAATAAGCTAATTAGCTCAATTGGAGCATTTCTAGCATGTTTGGTTGAAATTGCAAATTTACATTTTTCACTTCTGTCAGACAATTGCAATATTCTCACAATAAGCTAATTAGCTAAATTATAGCATTTCTAGCATGTTTGGTTGAAATTGCATATTTACATTTTTCACTTCTGTCAGACAATTGCAATATTCTCACAATAAGCTAATTAGCTCAATTGGAGCATTTCTAGCATGTTTGGTTGAAATTGGAAATTTACATTTTTCAATTTTGTTAGACGTTTGTAATATTCTCACAATAAGCTAATTAGCTCAGTTGGAGCATTTCTAGCATGTTTGGTTGAAATTGGAAATTTACATTTTTCACTTTTGTCAGACAATTGCAATATTCTCACGATAAGCTAATTAGCTCAATTGGAGCATTTCTAGCATGTTTGGTTGAAATTGGAAATTTACATTTTTTAGTGTTGTCAGACGTTTGTAATATTCTCACAATAAGCTAATTAGCTAAATTATAGCATTTTTAGCATGTTTGGTTGAAATTGCAAATTTACATTTTTCACTTTTGTCAGACAATTGCAATATTCTCTCAATAAGCTAATTAGCTCAATTGGAGCATTTCTAGCACGTTTGGTTGAAATTGGAAATTTACATTTTTCACTTTTGTCAGACGTTTGTAATATTCTCACAATAAGCTAATTAGCTCAATTGGAGCATTTCTAGCACGTTTGGTTGAAATTGGAAATTTACATTTTTCACTTTTGTCAGACAATTGCAATATTCTCTCAATAAGCTAATTAGCTCAATTGGAGCATTTCTAGCATGTTTGGTTGAAATTGGAAATTTACATTTTTCAGTGTTGTCAGACGTTTGTAATATTCTCACAATAAGCTAATTTGCTAAATTGGAGCATTTCTAGCATGTTTGGTTGAAATTGCATATTTACATTTTTCACTTCTGTCAGACAATTGCAATATTCTCACAATAAGCTAATTAGCTCAATTGGAGCATTTCTAGCAGGTTTGGTTGAAATTGGAAATTTACATTTTTCAATTTTGTTAGACGTTTGTAATATTCTCACAATAAGCTAATTAGCTCAGTTGGAGCATTTCTAGCATGTTTGGTTGAAATTGGAAATTTACATTTTTCACTTTTGTCAGACAATTGCAATATTCTCACAATAAGCTAATTAGCTCAATTGGAGCATTTCTAGCATGTTTGGTTGAAATTGGAAATTTACATTTTTCAGTGTTGTCAGACGTTTGTAACATTCTCACAATAAGCTAATTAGCTCAATTGGAGCATTTCTAGCATGTTTGGTTGAAATTGCTAATTTACATTTTTCACTTTTGTCAGACAATTGCAATATTCTCACAATAAGCTAATTAGCTCAATTGGAGCATTTCTAGCATGTTTGGTTGAAATTGGAAATTTACATTTTTCACTTTTGTCAGACAATTGCAATATTCTCACAATAAACTAATTAGCTCAATTGGAGCATTTCTAGCATGTTTGGTTGAAATTGGAACTTTACATTTTTCACTTTTGTCAGATGTTTATAATATTCTCACAATAAGCTAATTAGCTAAATTATAGCATTTCTAGCCTGTTTGGTTAAAATTGGAAATTTACATTTTTCACTTTTGTCAAACAATTGCAATATTCTCTCAATAAGCTAATTAGCTCAATTGGAGCATTTCTAGCATGTTTGGTTGAAATTGGAAATTTACATTTTTCACTTTTGTCAAACAATTGCAATATTCTCTCAATAAGCTAATTAGCTCAATTGGAGCATTTCTAGCATGTTTGGTTGAAATTGGAACTTTACATTTTTCACTTTTGTCAGATGTTTGTAATATTCTCACAATAAGCTAATTAGCTCAATTGGAGCATTTCTAGCCTGTTTGGTTAAAATTGGAAATTTACTTTTTTCACTTTTGTCAGACAATTGCAATATTCTCACAATAAGCTAATTAGCTCAATTGGAGCATTTCTAGCATCTTCGGTTGAAATTGGAAATTTACATTTTTCACTTTTGTCAGACGTTTGTAATATTCTCACAATAAGCTAATTAGCTCAATTGGAGCATTTCTAGCATGTTTGGTTGAAATTGGAAATTTACATTTTTCACTTTTGTCAGACAATTGCAATAATCTCACAGTAAGCTAATTAGCTCAATTGGAGCAATTCTAGCATGTTTGGTTGAAATTGGAAATTTACATTTTTCAGTTTTGTCAGACGTTTGTAAAATTCTTACAGTAGGCTTATTTGCGCAATTTGAGCATTTCTAGCATGTTTGGTTGAAATTGGAAATTTACATTTTTCACTTTTGTCAGACAATTGCAATATTCTCACAATAAGCTAATTAGCTCAATTGGAGCATTTCTAGCATGTTTGGTTGAAATTGGAAATTTACATTTTTCAGTGTTGTCAGACGTTTGTAATTTTCTCACAATAAGCTAATTAGCTCAATTGGAGCATTTCTAGCATGTTTGGTTGAAATTGCAAATTTACATTTTTCACTTCTGTCAGACAATTGCAATATTCTCACAATAAGCTAATTAGCTCAATTGGAGCATTTCTAGCATGTTTGGTTGAAATTGGAAATTTACATTTTTCAGTGTTGTCAGACGTTTGTAATATTCTCACAATAAGCTAATTAGCTAAATTATAGCATTTCTAGCATGTTTGGTTGAAATTGCATATTTACATGTTTCACTTCTGTCAGACAATTGCAATATTCTCACAATAAGCTAATTAGCTCAATTGGAGCATTTCTAGCATGTTTGGTTGAAATTGGAAATTTACATTTTTCAATTTTGTTAGATGTTTGTAATATTCTCACAATAAGCTAATTAGCTCAATTGGAGCATTTCTAGCATGTTTGGTTGAAATTGGAAATTTACATTTTTCACTTTTGTCAGACAATTGCAATATTCTCACAATAAGCTAATTAGCTCAATTGGAGCATTTCTAGCATGTTTAGTTGAAATTGGAAATTTACATTTTTCACTTTTGTCAGACGTTTGTAATATTCTCACAATAAGCTAATTAGCTCAATTGGAGCATTTCTAGCACGTTTGGTTGAAATTGGAAATGTACATTTTTCACTTTTGTCAAACAATTGCAATATTCTCTCAATAAGCTAATTAGCTCAATTGAAGCATTTCTAGCATGTTTGGTTGAAATTGGAAATTTACATTTTTCACTTTTGTCAGACGTTTGTAATATTCTCACAATAAGCTAATTAACTCAATTGGAGCATTTCTAGCACGTTTGGTTGAAATTGGAAATTTACATTTTCACTTTTGTCAGACAATTGCAATATTCTCTCAATAAGCTAATTAGCTCAATTGGAGCATTTCTAGCATCTTCGGTTGAAATTGGAAATTTACATTTTTCAGTGTTGTCAGACGTTTGTAATATTCTCACAATAAGCTAATTAGCTCAATTGGAGCATTTCTAGCACGTTTGGTTGAAATTGGAAATGTACATTTTTCACTTTTGTCAAACAATTGCAATATTCTCTCAATAAGCTAATTAGCTCAATTGGAGCATTTCTAGCATGTTTGGTTGAAATTGGAAATTTACATTTTTCACTTTTGTCAGACGTTTGTAATATTCTCACAATAAGCTAATTAACTCAATTGGACCATTTCTAGCATGTTTGGTTGAAATTGGAACTTTACATTTTTCACTTTTGTCAAACAATTGCAATATTCTCTCAATAAGCTAATTAGCTCAATTGGAGCATTTCTAGCATCTTCGGTTGAAATTGGAAATTTACATTTTTCAGTGTTGTCAGACGTTTGTAATATTCTCACAATAAGCTAATTAGCTCAATTGGAGCATTTCTAGCATGTTTGGTTGAAATTGGAAATTTACATTTTTCACTTTTGTCAGACAATTGCAATAATCTCACAGTAAGCTAATTAGCTCAATTGGAGCAATTCTAGCATGTTTGGTTGAAATTGGAAATTTACATTTTTTACTTTTGTCAGACAGTTGCAATATTCTCACAATAAGCTAATTAGCTCAATTGGAGCATTTCTAGCATGTTTGGTTGAAATTGGAAATTTACATTTTTCAGTGTTGTCAGACGTTTGTAATATTCTCACAATAAGCTAATTAGCTCAATTGGAGCATTTTTAGCATGTTTGGTTGAAATTGGAAATTTACATTTTTCAGTTTTGTCAGACGTTTGTAAAATTCTTACAGTAGGCTTATTTGCGCAATTTGAGCATTTCTAGCATGTTTGGTTGAAATTGGAAATTTACTTTTTTCACTTTTTTCAGACAATTGCAATATTCTCACAATAAGCTAATTAGCTCAATTGGAGCATTTCTAGCATGTTTGGTTGAAATTGGAAATTTACATTTTTCAGTGTTGTCAGACGTTTGTAATATTCTCACAATAAGCTAATTAGCTCAATTGGAGCATTTCTAGCATGTTTGGTTGAAATTGCAAATTTACATTTTTCACTTCTGTCAGACAATTGCAATATTCTCACAATAAGCTAATTAGCTCAATTGGAGCATTTCTAGCATGTTTGGTTGAAATTGGAAATTTACATTTTTCAGTGTTGTCAGACGTTTGTAATATTCTCACAATAAGCTAATTAGCTAAATTATAGCATTTCTAGCATGTTTGGTTGAAATTACATATTTACATTTTTCACTTCTGTCAGACAATCTCAATATTCTCACAATAAGCTAATTAGCTCAATTGGAGCATTTCTAGCATGTTTGGTTGAAATTGGAAATTTACATTTTTCAATTTTGTTAGACGTTTGTAATATTCTCACAATAAGCTAATTAGCTCAATTGGAGCATTTCTAGCATGTTTGGTTGAAATTGGAAATTTACATTTTTCACTTTTGTCAGACAATTGCAATATTCTCACAATAAGCTAATTAGCTCAATTGGAGCATTTCTAGCATGTTTGGTTGAAATTGGAAATTTACATTTTTCACTTTTGTCAGACGTTTGTAATATTCTCACAATAAGCTAATTAACTCAATTGGACCATTTCTAGCATGTTTGGTTGAAATTGGAACTTTACATTTTTCACTTTTGTCAAACAATTGCAATATTCTCTCAATAAGCTAATTAGCTCAATTGGAGCATTTCTAGCATCTTCGGTTGAAATTGGAAATTTACATTTTTCAGTGTTGTCAGACGTTTGTAATATTCTCACAATAAGCTAATTAGCTCAATTGGAGCATTTCTAGCATGTTTGGTTGAAATTGGAAATTTACATTTTTCACTTTTGTCAGACAATTGCAATAATCTCACAGTAAGCTAATTAGCTCAATTGGAGCAATTCTAGCATGTTTGGTTGAAATTGGAAATTTACATTTTTCACTTTTGTCAGACAGTTGCAATATTCTCACAATAAGCTAATTAGCTCAATTGGAGCATTTCTAGCATGTTTGGTTGAAATTGGAAATTTACATTTTTCAGTGTTGTCAGACGTTTGTAATATTCTCACAATAAGCTAATTAGCTCAATTGGAGCATTTTTAGCATGTTTGGTTGAAATTGGAAATTTACATTTTTCAGTTTTGTCAGACGTTTGTAAAATTCTTACAGTAGGCTTATTTGCGCAATTTGAGCATTTCTAGCATGTTTGGTTGAAATTGGAAATTTACTTTTTTCACTTTTTTCAGACAATTGCAATATTCTCACAATAAGCTAATTAGCTCAATTGGAGCATTTCTAGCATGTTTGGTTGAAATTGGAAATTTACATTTTTCAGTGTTGTCAGACGTTTGTAATATTCTCACAATAAGCTAATTAGCTCAATTGGAGCATTTCTAGCATGTTTGGTTGAAATTGCAAATTTACATTTTTCACTTCTGTCAGACAATTGCAATATTCTCACAATAAGCTAATTAGCTCAATTGGAGCATTTCTAGCATGTTTGGTTGAAATTGGAAATTTACATTTTTCAGTGTTGTCAGACGTTTGTAATATTCTCACAATAAGCTAATTAGCTAAATTATAGCATTTCTAGCATGTTTGGTTGAAATTACATATTTACATTTTTCACTTCTGTCAGACAATTGCAATATTCTCACAATAAGCTAATTAGCTCAATTGGAGCATTTCTAGCATGTTTGGTTGAAATTGGAAATTTACATTTTTCAATTTTGTTAGACGTTTGTAATATTCTCACAATAAGCTAATTAGCTCAATTGGAGCATTTCTAGCATGTTTGGTTGAAATTGGAAATTTACATTTTTCACTTTTGTCAGACAATTGCAATATTCTCACAATAAGCTAATTAGCTCAATTGGAGCATTTCTAGCATGTTTGGTTGAAATTGGAAATTTACATTTTTCAGTGTTGTCAGACGTTTGTAATATTCTCACAATAAGCTAATTAGCTAAATTATAGCATTTTTAGCATGTTTGGTTGAAATTGCAAATTTACATTTTTCACTTTTGTCAGACAATTGCAATATTCTCTCAATAAGCTAATTAGCTCAATTGGAGCATTTCTAGCATGTTTGGTTGAAATTGGAAATTTACATTTTTCAATTTTGTTAGACGTTTGTAATATTCTCACAATAAGCTAATTAGCTCAATTGGAGCATTTCTAGCATGTTTGGTTGAAATTGGAAATTTACATTTTTCACTTTTGTCAGACAATTGCAATATTCTCACAATAAGCTAATTAGCTCAATTGGAGCATTTCTAGCATGTTTAGTTGAAATTGGAAGTTTACATTTTTCACTTTTGTCAGACGTTTGTAATATTCTCACAATAAGCTAATTAGCTCAATTGGAGCATTTCTAGCACGTTTGGTTGAAATTGGAAATGTACATTTTTCAATTTTGTCAAACAATTGCAATATTCTCTCAATAAGCTAATTAGCTCAATTGGAGCATTTCTAGCATGTTTGGTTGAAATTGGAAATTTACATTTTTCACTTTTGTCAGACGTTTGTAATATTCTCACAATAAGCTAATTAGCTCAATTGGAGCATTTCTAGCATGTTTGGTTGAAATTGGAAATTTACATTTTTCACTTTTGTCAGACAATTGCAATAATCTCACAGTAAGCTAATTAGCTCAATTGGAGCAATTCTAGCATGTTTGGTTGAAATTGGAAATTTACTTTTTTCACTTTTGTCAGACAATTGCAATATTCTCACAATAAGCTAATTAGCTCAATTGGAGCATTTCTAGCATGTTTGGTTGAAATTGGAAATTTACATTTTTCAGTGTTGTCAGACGTTTGTAATATTCTCACAATAAGCTAATTAGCTCAATTGGAGCATTTCTAGCATGTTTGGTTGAAATTGCAAATTTACATTTTTCACTTCTGTCAGACAATTGCAATATTCTCACAATAAGCTAATTAGCTAAATTATAGCATTTCTAGCATGTTTGGTTGAAATTGCATATTTACATTTTTCACTTCTGTCAGACAATTGCAATATTCTCACAATAAGCTAATTAGCTCAATTGGAGCATTTCTAGCATGTTTGGTTGAAATTGGAAATTTACATTTTTCAATTTTGTTAGACGTTTGTAAT